>NC_056737.1:1340552613-1340675546 GCF_019279795.1 Protopterus annectens
TAGCCAGCTTGCTTCCAGAGCTTCAGGACACTTTCCACTGGCTTTAACCAGCCTAAAAATGTAGGTCTGCGCTTAAAAAAAGTCCTTCATATCTTTCTCGTCATTGATGAGAGTGCTTCTCTGCAGGCTTTAAAGGATGGATGGTCAGCTTGTGCTATTCCTTTGTTGGGCAGTTAAGTTCCCTTTGGGAAAAAAATGTCTACATTAAAGTAATATGTATGCATATATATATATATATATATCTATGTGTGTATAATGTGTATATATATATATATATATATATATATATATATGTGTGTGTGTGTGTATATATATATATATATATATATATATATATATACATACACATACTCTCACACTCTCTCTCACACACTCTCTCTCTCACACACTCTCACACACACACAGATATATATATATTTTTTTATACCTTCCTGCTTAAGAAAGTTATATTTAATCTAGGAGTTTGTATTTTTGTGGACTCGCACTTTGCTGTAGTTTTAAATGGGAGCACACTTTCTCCCTCTTAGTTTAAAAGTTATTTGAAGTAGTTGAAAAATTTTTTATGTGAATAACTGTTCTTTACTTTTTGGCAGTTATAAAGGTGATTTTTACTTTGTTTTTGTGAGAAAGTCACTTTTTGCAATTTTACATTTTTACAAGCTTAAGCTGCATATTTTCCCTTTCTCCCTTGGAAAAAGGCACCATATTTTGCCTTGACCATGGAACAAACTACTGGTCTCATGTTCAGTCCTTTCAGCTACAAAAATAAAAAGATAAGCACACAGTCTTTATGTCCAGAGCTGGCTAGCAGTGTGCCGCAGCCACAGGTGGATGATTGCTGTGGGCATAGCTGGTTCCTCAGACAACTCGTGTTTTACCTCAGATCCCTCTGATGCAGTCCCTACAGCCACATCCTTTGTGGCAGTTGGGGTCCCCTGAATGTGCAAGGGAGAGCCACTTTGAAGAGGCAACAGTGAAGGCTTTCCTGTTTAATCGGAACGTTATGGCTATCCATGGGGAACCTGCTGTTGCCATTAATAGCACTGGTACCCCCATTTTGTTTGTTAAAAAGCAACAGAAAAGGAAATTTATATCTACTCCTTGAAATTTCTAGAGACAGAAGTCATTTACTAGATTTGGCTTCAGGTTTAATTCAGGCTGTTGGTCCTTCTTAAAAGATACGTTCTGGTAATAGGAGGAGGGATACCTCTTTTTCCTAAAGACATTCTAAAATTTGAATATTGACAGAAAGTTGAAGGGGCAGAAGCAGATTTTTCTCCTTTGGTTTCTGATTCAGACTCCGAGGAGAGTACAGTACCTTATTCTCCCTATGGGAGTTTCTGTTTCCATGAAACTGTTTCCAGAACATGCGAGTGTTTTCAAAGGGGGAACACAGATGTCCTTCGTATCACTGTTTGCAGTATTTTTTACAATAGGAATCCCCTGCCAAGGGCAGGCTGACATTCTTCCAGTATACCAAAGCCTTTTGTTTGTAAAGGATACACCATACATCACACATGTGCTCCCCGCACATGGTCTAAGGCATAAAGATGACATCTGAAAGTACGATCCTTAGAACTTCTTTGCTGTCAGTCTGTTCTAAATGCCCATTTGTCTGCTGGTTCTTCTGCTTTCAGATAAGTGTCCCATTGGGATTTTTGATTGTATTTATCTTGCATTTGCCTTATAGTCTGGTTGTTGGGTTCCGTATCATCTGGAAGTTGAAATGCCGGTGCAGGAGATAGATTCCCCATAATCATTGTCACAAGCATTGTTTGTTTTGTTTAGGATCTTCACACAACCATATGTCTTGTGTGATTTGTCAGTCCTTTGTCCCTAAGATGTTTAGGAGATGTTTCTTCTCTAGTGCTTTATCTTGGGAACCAGTGACTTAAATTGTTGGTGATGTCTACCATGGATGGATCTTCCTGGCCCGAGGGCCATCTAGCTATGAAGAGAGAGGCCAAGAACTACCTGAACTTTCTCAAACTCACCACAAGCCCATAAACTAGTCTTCAAACCTTCAATCTGCCCTGCTCTGTCCAACTCCTTAACCCCCTACATTCCAAGCAGCTCACTTTGATCAGAAAATCAAAATCTCCTACTAATCCATAAACCTGGAAACAAAAAAAAAACGGCTGCGGGTAAAACCAAGGTGTAAAAAAATAAGTAAAAATATAAACGCAATGCACCAAGGTAACACACAACGTTTAATTATAACAAAAAGTAAAAGACAGAGGTGAGCGCTTTCGCAACAATAGCTGCTTCATTAGACCATGAAGCAACTATTGTTGCAAACGCACTCACCTCTGTCTTTTACTTTTTGTTTTTATTAAACGTTATTGTGTGTTACCTTGGTGCATTGTGTTTATATTTTTAATCCATAAACCTTCCCGACCCAGTGGGCCACTTTTGCTAACATACTCCATAGCCTAACTGTGGAGCTCCCCCCCCCCTCGAAATACCCCAAAGCACACCCACTTCAAATCCCTCCTACACTCTTACCTATCCTCTAAATGGATATGCCCTTGCTGTTCCCCCACTTGGGCCCCTCATCTGACATCCATTACAGCAATCCATTCTGTACTCCCCACCAACATCCTTCCACCTTTCTATATCATTAACTGTACTGCAGAACTGCTATTCTGCCCTATACTCCACTAAAGATTTGTACTTCTGAAATAATCGCTTTATTGTTGACTCTTTCCTCTATAACTAGCCTGAATGTCATTCTGAATGTATATTTACATCCACTCTGCATGCACTGGCATTTCTTCCCACATCCTACCTACTCTCTACTATGTACTCTTTCTGTCAATCTGTTTCTGTCTTTATTTACTCCTAGTATGTAGAAACCCTCAATTCTCCAGTTGTATAATTTAGTTACAGACTCCAGTGAAATTACTGTTACTATGTATTCATATGCATTCCATCAGTTTTACTCTATTCTACTGTTTGAATAATGTATGTATTATACTTGCTATCCATGTTTATAATTGTCTATGTACTTTGTATACTTGTGTTGTATTGCCTATGGAGCTTTTCTCTCTGGGCCTCCACTGAAAATGGGGACTTCCCCGGTCATCAAACTGAAATAAATAAGTAAGTTTGGTCTAATTCTTTGGCTGTGCAGCCTCCACTGGACATCTCTCTTGAGGCTGGTGAAAACCCAGAGCAGCAAAGGTTTTCTTCTTGGATTTTTCTGCTGTAACTGCCTCAGAGACCGCCATGGATCCGATGCCACACACATCCGTGGAGGTTCTGCAGACAGCTTCAAATGTACAGGGGGAACTATGGCTGGTTTTTACTGAAGAGCCTAGGAGTGTTCCTCAAATTTTAGTTTGGGAAGCGGTCCTGACTACCATCATCGTGTGTCTTTAGAGGTCAGAGCCTCCAAAATTTCTCAAGGCTGACGTTCTACTCAAAAAGAAGCAGAAAACTAAACATATTTCGCCTGCTCCCAAGGATCCTCTGGGTGAATGGCAGAATTTCAGGCAAGGCTTGTTTAATGCCCTTATGGCTCTCAAACCTCCACAGGGTGTTTCAGTTCCTGCTGCCACCTGGTCCCTTACTCCTTTTAAAAGGCCTAGGCATCAGGATTCCTCAGTGGAGGAGTATGCTGATTGTGATGAGTGTCTTACTTATTCCTCCCCCAGATTCCTTTGCCACTTGACTATAGTTCTGAGGAAGAACAGTACATCAGTCCTGACTCTTCCTTTTGAGGAGATTTCATGTGATGATACTGTTTCCATAATGATGACATTTTTCATATGAAACTTTTCTTAAGTATCTGACATTCAGAAGAGATACTATGAGCTTTTGCAAATGGAGTCTCCTTGGCCCTCTGCTGTTCTCTGGTTCTTGCTGCCTTACTGGATGCGTTTTGTAATGCTTATCAGGCCCCTGATTCTCATCATCCTTCTCCAAAAAAAAATTATCTTTTGGTTTGGCTGTTTCCAAGTAAACTGTTTCTTCTTACTTATCTAAAGCCATTTCTTTTTGCTTCTCTTCTCATGGGAAGAGCCTTCTTTCTTAAGTTAGGATTCATTCCACTAAGACTGTGGTTTCTTCTGGTTCTTTTTTTCAAGAGTTTAAATACGAAGTGTCTTATTGAGGCAGTAACCTGGACTTCTGTGCAGACTTTTGCTAAGCACTATAAGTTGTATGTGATTTCTAGGGCCAGAGCTGGTTGTCAGGGCCATTCATAGGGTAAGGTACTAGGCTATCGGCCCTAGGGCCTATACAAGCTAGCCATAACTATTCCCTGGCTGTTGCTTCCCACATATTTACTTTCTTGGACCCCTGTCTAGCAGGGCTACTGATTTAATCCCCAGGGTGAATTTCCTATCTCCTATCCAGTTGTCGAGGTTCCTTTTGAAGAGTGCCATTGAGGCACTCTGCCTGACATGTATGGGCAGCCTGTTCCAGAGTATGGGGAGTGTCTGTGTCAGGAACCTATCCCTCCAGCATGTTCTATTCATCGTGATGACAAGGTTAAGATCCCTGGAGCATGTGGCTCAGAGGGATTGGGATTTCTTTTAAGTGTAGCATGTCCAACAACTCTGTTTGACATGGCCTTGTATGTTAGGCAGAGATCGCCTCTGAGTAGGCGATGTGTGACAGAGTATAGCTGGAGTTTCATTAGACGGTCAGCATAAGGCATCTGCTTTAGGCCTGTGATTCGTTTTGTGAAGTATTTCTGCGGGTTTTCTAGTTGTTGCAGATGTCTTCTGAGGTATATACCAAATGGGGCATTGTATTCTATAATGGGTCTAATGAGGCATGAGTAGAGAGAGACAATGACCTCCTTTTTTCTGGATGAAAAGACCTTAGTGATGAGGTGTGCCACGTAGAAGGATTTTCTGACTGTTGTGGCTTTGTGGTTATCAAATGTGAGACCACTGTCCACCTGTGTCCCTAGGTCTCTTATAACACTTTCAGTGTTTAGTGTATTGCCACCTGTGTGGTAATTCACAGGTACGTGTTTTTTCCCAAAGGGGACAGCTATACATTTTTTGCCATTTAGCTTGAGCCCATGGCTCTGGCACCAGTTGTCATTTTGGTAAGGCCCTTTTTGTAGTATATCCACATCATTTGGGGATTCAGTAATGGCTCCCAGCTTCCAGTCATCTGCGAACTTTGTAAGTCATAGTCCACTAGTGTTGGCCTGTGCTTCAGAGAAGTAGATGCTGAACAAGAGTGGTCCCAGGACAGAACCCTGCGTTACACCACTTGTCACTTGTCTGGAGCTGGATTTGGAGTCGGTTACTTTTATTGTTTGTGTTCCGTCAGTAAGCCAGCTTGCAACCTATTGAGTGATGTAGGGATTAATGCCCAGCTTAGTAAGTTTATCTATAATTCTAGAGTGGGGGACAGTGTTGAAAGCCATGGCGAGGTCCAGGTAGGCTTAAGTGAGCCACCTTACTCTCGTCCACGGCTCTGGAGACTGATTCGAAGAAGTTGGTCACGTTCAGGAGGCAAGATCGGCCCTTCACAAACCCAAACTGGGTGGGGTCCAGTGTTTGAAGGTTGCCATTGTCCTTGTTTATAAGTTCCATGATATGTTCTATGGCCTTGCAGATCAGGCTCGTCAGACTGATGGGACGGTAGTTCCTGGGATCCAAGGTGCATCCCCCACTTGTGGAGTAGGATGACTGTAGCTGTGCGCCCCTCTGTGGGCACAAAGCCTGAGGTGAGGCTATGATTAAACATGACACGTAGGTGAGGTGGCAGTTCATTTTGTAGTTCATGCAGTACACAGCCCGTGATGTTGTCTGGTCCCATGGATGCTCTATTCTTGGCTTTGGAGAGTGTGTTTTTTATCTGAGTGGCCGTGATTACCAGAATTTAGCATTCTTTTGGTATTGAGATGGGCCCTTTAGGGGCTGAGAGGGGGGTGAAGTTGGCGCTGAATCTGTCTGCCAGGATATTGGCAGTATCCTTGGGATCAGTATATCTAGTGCTATTGTGCTGTAGCTCAGAGCAGGTCTAAGTATTGCCATTTAGATTCTTGACATAGCTATAGAATGCCTTGTGGTTGCCTTTCGAATCTTTGGTAATTTTGTTTTCGTAACTAGCTTTGGATGATTTTATGAGGGATCTCAGCTTTCTTCTGAGGCTGGCGAGGGAGTTTTTTGAATCCTGGGTTCTTCCTCTTTTCTGCAACAGTTTTTTCCTTCTATTGTACAGCTTGTTTATGGCAGGGGACCTCAAGACTGACTCCCTTTTTTAGAGGACATAGTCTTGGTTCTATTTGGGATGGCTCGGTCCATGCACGAGTCAATGTGCTCATACAGCAGCTTAGTGTAGGATTCAGCAGTTGAACTTCCATATGTTCTTCGTGTTTCACTGTTGCAGTCATTACATTTGGGTTATCCTGCTGGCAGGTTGCCTTCAGTCTGCCTGAATTCCAAAGTCTTAGGTCCTGTGTCGGTTGCTGTCGCCTCTTCCCTGATGTCAGGGGTATAAAAGATGCAGCCGACACCATTTTATCCCATCTTTCTTGCCACGCAGTGCCCGAAGCAGAAGCGGTTCGCAAGTGCCGGTCGGCCGACTCCTGAGATTTTCGTGTTCGAGTTTCAGATGCAAAGTCTTCATTAAAAGCTAAGTACCTTGTTGGGGAAACTTTTTTCTTGCTCCAGATCAATGTCAGAAAATGTTAATAATTGTATTTCATGTGGGAAGCAAATACCTCATAAGGATTTTCATTCTTACTGTGTTCCTTGCCTAGGCCCTGACCACGACGTTGCTAGTTGTTGGTTTTGTGCTAGATTTAACTAATGCACCATTAAGCGTCAGTACGATTTTGCATTAAGCTATTTTGGGCAAAGATTTAATTATACAATGTCGTCTGATAGCCATCCGACTACCGGAGTTCACAAAAAACGCAAAGAAAAAGACAGGCAACCAAGGTCCAAAACTGACGACAAAGTTTCTCCTAAGCAATTCGCCGGGTCTCATTGAGGCAATTTCGCAGCCCCTGACACCCGTTACTT
Source organism: Protopterus annectens (assembly GCF_019279795.1). Taxonomy (NCBI): domain Eukaryota; kingdom Metazoa; phylum Chordata; order Ceratodontiformes; family Protopteridae; genus Protopterus; species Protopterus annectens. The sequence continues at coordinate 1,340,559,609 of NC_056737.1, forward strand.
TAGAGTTGCAGGCTGCTACTGACTCGCACGTGAAGTCGGCCAGGCCGCTTGAAACTCAAGGTGTTGGAGCCTCGGAGGTTAGTCCCTCAGATGGGTCCGGAGCTGCTGAGCAGGCATCGGCTTCTGTGGGTGTATGCAGACCTAAACAATTATATATTAAACCGACTTCAAAGACTTAAAACACCTTTAAAGGCAAAGAAACAAGTTCACCAGCCACAAGGACAGGCCTCCATGCCCAAAAAACAGATGCTCAAAATGGCCGAAGACTTAATTACCTTGATCAGGGGTTCCCATCCCCCTCCTGATAAGAGGCCTAGGCAAGAGACAGACTATGAATCTTCAGATCAGGTTTCCATTTCTTCTGATTCCTCTTCTGATCAGGAATATTCTCTTCCCCCCTATGAGGATTCGGATGCTGATGAATCAATTCCTTCAGCTTCTCCTCCTGAGGACTACGCTTTTGGGGAAACCTTGCATACCATGAAGGGAGCACTTTCACTGGGAGAGCCAAGATTTTTCAGAATCTAAGAAAAGGCTCAAAGACTTCCTTGCACTACCTCAATACAGGCCTCTAGCTATTCCACCCATGTTAGACATTGTAGATGACGTGTTCTCGGAGTCTAGTCTGACCCCTGACTCTTTACCTTCAGCTCCTGTTAAGCCGGACAGATACTACAGGGTCCCTGACTCTCATAAATTCCTTTTCAAAAACCCTACTGCAGACCCAGAAACTATTTCTCAGGGTCCAAAAGGGGTTAAGGCTTCCACTGCAAAAAAACCCTAATCCCTCAGACAGGGATTCTAGGGCACTAGATAGATGGGGAAAAAAGCTTTGCACATCTGCTACCTTAGCCATAAGGGCCTTAAATTGCCAGTTTCATATGCTCAAATATCAGCAATATATCATGACACTGCTTAAACAGAAAATGATGGTAAGTTCTGAATGTGCAGAAAACAAAGAATTGCAGGATTTATTGCATGCAGCTGAACAAGTTGGAAAGCATACTTTGCAATGTGGTTTTGATTCTCTGGAGGCCTCCTGCAGGGCCGCTGTTACGGGTTCTGTCATTAGGAGGCATGCTTGGTTAAAAGAACAAAATCTGCGTGATCATGTTAAAGCAAAGTTATTAGATGCTCCATTACAACATGATACCTTGTTTGGTGTTAAAGCAGAAGAGGTGTTAAAGAAAATGGAGGACAAAGCTAAATCTATGCAAACTGTCAAGGATTTCTTACAGGTACAGCCACCTAGATTTAGCAGACACCGGCCAACAAAGAATTGGTCCTAGAGACAGATCACAGCTGCAAGGTTCCTACAGGTCTAAGCAATGGGGTGCTTCTACCTCCAAAGGTGGAGAAGACAAATTGCAACCATATAGGAAACAGTCCCAATGACTTCCCCCTGTATGCACCAAGCACTTATCTTCTGGCAGCACCCTTAAGGGGAAAACTAGCACTTTTTTCTCAAAATTGGCACATTATAAGCCAGGACAAATGGGTTCTAGATATAGCGCCACAAGGCTACAAGTTTCATTTCCATACCCTGCCAAAGCCAAACGGTTGGCCGGACCTGCCCAAAAATCAATGGGTAGAGGCTCAAAAACAAGTCGATGCTCTCATGGACATGAGGGCAATTCAACAAGTGCCACAGCAAGAGCAGGGGCAAGGATTTTACTCAAGACTGTTCTTCATACCCAGAAAGGACAAAGCATGAAGACCTATACTGGACCTATCTATTCTAAACACTTTCCTGGATATACCATAATTCAAGATGTTGACCTTACAGCAGCTTCTGCCCATGCTGGGCAGCAAGGCTTGGCTCGTGACTTCAGACTTAAGAGGCATACCTGCATGTTCCAATCAGACAATCATGCAGAAGATACCTCAGATTCAAGGCTGGCTCAAAGCATTACCAATTCTGTGCACTGCCCTTTGGCTTATCTACTCCGCCTAGGGTCTTCACAAAGTGCCTGGCACCAGTAATTGCTTACTGCACACAGAGGAATACAAATATATCCTTACTTGGACGACTGCCTCATACAAGCAGAGAACAAGGACATTCTCCTACAGCATCTGACGTTTGTGATAAGACTTTTAACATGCCTAGGGTACACAGTCTACAAAAAGAATTCAAAACTAGTACCCTCTCGAGATAATATTCCTGGGTGCAAGCTTAAATACAACTGCCCAAATGGCTTGTCTCACTCCAGACAAACAAAGGCAACTGACTACCTATTTAAAGGAAATGGCTACAAAGGCCCAGTTATCTGCAAGAAAAATTCTGCAGGCTTTGGGCTTCATGGCATCCTGCATCTTACTAATTTCATATGCAAGACTGCATATGAGGAAAATTCAATGGTACCTAAAAAGTGTCTGGACACAACAATGCCACAGTCTGGAAACAATGATTACTCTAATTCCCTGCCTGCAACAGGAGTTTCGATGGTGGACAAAGGCTTGTCACCAAAACAAGCGACAGCCATTCTCACTACTGAATGAACCAAGAATAAAGCCCAAACTTGAAACCAACGAAACGATGGTAATGCCAGCCTTAGAAGAAAGGATCCAGTTGTGTAGCTTCACAAACGTTTTTTTATTCAATACAAAAATTAAACCAAGGTGAAAACAGCGAATAATCTGTGAAACACTTAGCAGCGTAAATAGTAGAACTTCCTCAGACAGCAACCAGCCATTTTGCAAGAGGAACTTAAATAACCTCTTAACTAATTGAATAAGTGCAAGTAATTATAATTATACACATATTTACATTTAAAGTAGACTCTCCTTTAAAAAGTCTGTTCAATACATCTCATTTGACCAACTGTCCTAACTTGTTAAAAATACATTAAGTTAACGCTTGTATATGAAAATACACAATTAAGTATAAACCCTAGTACATCATCAATAATTAAAAATCCACTTTGTAGTACATTACATAAAAACACTAGTATGTTACTGAATGTCATAGATATGTACACATTTAAAAGATGTAGTAATCAATAGTGAAATCAGTTCATCCAGCTTCGTGTAACTTGTTTTATAAAAGTTGTAAATAGTTAAAAATAATTAAAAATAAATCAAAAAGATATTTTTATACAAATAGTCAAGGTTTTTAAAACTGCAGAATTACCGATATACCCCTAACTAAAATATTTCAAGAGAAAAACATATATTACCAATACCAATAATATATTACCAATACTTATTGTTGATTTACTATTAGGTCAGTTAGGTACAATGTGAGGGACGGTTACTCATGTACTTCCAAGGGCGTTGTTTATTTAGCGCAATGCAAGCAATGTCCGTCTTTCTATGTAGGAAAGACGGACAGACGCCTACGAGACAGTTTATGAGCATTTATATGCAATTGCAAAATGCAAGGACGAGAATGCCTTGGCCAGGCATTGTGCTAACAATATTGGTCATGGCTTCACTTTTATGGCCATTGATGGGATTGCCAAATATAGTGAAGCCAACAGATTTGTTAATGAAAATTACTTAAAACTAGAACTGGAGAAAAAGGAATTGGCATGGCAACTGCGTCTTGCGGCTTGCAGAGACCCAGGCATCAATGATGCTTGCTCAATTGCCCATATTTTAAAGTTAAAAAACCTCTTGAGGTAGCCAAAAACATTACCATAACAATACATTAAACTTTGATTAATCAACAATAAGTATTGGTAATATATGTTTTTCTCTTGAAATATTTTAGTTAGGGGTATATTGGTAATTCTGCAGTTTTAAAACCTTGACTATTTGTATAAAAATATCTTTTTGATTTATTTTTAATTATTTTTAACTATTTACAACTTTTATAAAACAAGTTACAAGAAGCTGGATGAACTGATTTCACTATTGATTACTACATCTTTTAAATGTGTACATATCTATGACATTCAGTAACATACTAGTGTTTTTATGTAATGTACTACAAAGTGGATTTTTAATTATTGATGATGAACTAGGGTTTGTATTTTCATATACAAGCGTTAACTTAATGTATTTTTAACAAGTTAGGACAGTTGGTCAAATGAGATGTATTGAACAGACTTTTTAAAGGAGAGTCTACTTTAAATGTAAATATGTGTATAATTATAATTACTTGCACTTATTCAATTAGTTAAGAGGTTATTTAAGTTCCTCTTGCAAAATGGCTGGTTGCTGTCTGAGGAAGTTCTACTATTTTGTGGGACGAAAAACGCTGCTAAGTGTTTCACAGATTATTCGCTGTTTTCACCTTGGTTTAATTTTTGTATTGAATAAAAAAACGTTTGTGAAGCTACACAACTGGATCCTTTCTTCTAAGGCTGGCATTACCATCATTTTGTTGGTTTCTAGTTTGGGCTTTATTCTTGGTTCATTCGTGTTTGTTCGTTGGTTGCCAACCAGGAAGAAATGGATGACAACATGGAAGGCGAGGATTCGTCACAGGGTAACCTTACACAGTTACTTCAATTAATTAATAAGAGGATCGACCGCTTATCGGAGAAAGTGGACAATGTCTCAAACTCCAGCGGAGACCCTAGAAACACAGCAACCAGTTCCACTACGGCAGTTCCGGGTGCACAACATGCATGCAGCGTCAACAAGCTAGCTTTGCCTCAGCGTAACCAGTATGGCGAAGCAAGTGGGAGCACAGAACGTAGGTGTTCTCCTGGTCTTACTGCTGGTAACAGCTTTAACGTTGGTACATGGCTCAATACGGAACTGGATATGGAGTGTTTGCAGGCAAGTAACGAAGCTGTTCAATCAAATGAAAACGAATGTTCAATTATGGATAAATTAAAACTGTTCGATTCCAAGTTGTTTAAGACTAAAAAGTTACAACTGGAATTGAACTATTTTAACAAATGTATCAAGGAGAAAATTGTCCCTAAAGGGTTGAGACATCATTCATACCCTTCAGGGTTGGTTTATGGTTCAGAATTTTTTAATGATTTAACGAACTTATACAATAGACATGGCTTAGAAGTTATGCAATGTATGGCAAAGCATTACCAAAGTAACTTAGATATGTTGACTAAAGAAGCTGTTTCCTTGGAACAAGATATAAAAATAGACATTGATTTTAATAGGAATGAATTCGAATATGACAGAATTCTTTCTAGCATAGCGCAACAGATGTCGAAACTAAAGCTTAACAAAATCAAAAAACTGCAAAGAGACTTAAAAGCCTACCAAGAAGGGGCAGCTTACCCCAAACCATCAATGCCCCAAAGTAATGTTAACAAGTACAAATATTCTGTTAACCAAATGGCACACAGAGATCAAAGTGGCCAAAAGTTTAACAGAAATTATTCAAGTAACTTGGAGGCAGGGGTTGAGTCGGATATGGGTGGTTTCGACAATGAGGGTGATACCTTTGAAGGAGAATTAAAATGTCAAAGTTCGAATCAAATGTACCTTACTGACAATAATGAAATTCAGAATCAAGTGCCACAAAAAAACTACAGACGGGGGAGGGGGGGCATTTGGACCTCGAATCGGACGCAGGGGACCAATCGGAGGTACAATACCAGCAGCAATAACAACAACTACAATTGACTGGGGTAAAACTATATGAAATTTTACAAAACAGTGCGGGTGACTTTTCTGTATATAATTTTACGGAATGTAAAATTGACCAAATTTTGGTCGATTTATTTGCTAAAGGACTGACATTTGTTCCCTTTAAGAAATGTGATATTGCTGAACTGTTGGTTGATTTTAAGCTGTTTTGCTTAAATTGAACCTGAATGTACTGTTTGGAAAGCATTCGAAAAATGAAAACAGCTTAAGAATAGCAAGCACATTCAACCCACCTCAGAATAACACCTTGAACATGTTTGAGTTTTTATGTGAAAATGAATTCAGAGATGTCTTGAAACACTCTAATAAAGGCCACTGTAATTTGTCCCCGGAGGAAAAATCTCTATTAGACTTAAGAAACCTATCCCTCAGGCTCATGAAGCCAGATAAAGGAGGAGGGTTAGTGGTTTTTTATAAGGAAGACTACTCTAACACCATGTTAAAACTGTTAGAAAGTAACACTTATGCTCCTATTAGCAGGAATGAATTGAATCAAGCACACAGTAGAATAAAAATGTTCATCAGTGACTTGTTCACAGATGGGCTTATTACTTTAGAACAACACACATACCTTACATTGTTAGCCCCAAGAATCCCAAAAATATTTGGGATTCCTAAATTGCATAAAAACATCCTGAATCCACCTTTTAGGGCTTTAGTTGATCTATATCATACCCATGTGCCAAGCTGGTGGATAGTTTTCTACAGAAATATGTCAAACTAGAAGACCAAATCTTAAAAGACTCGTGGGCTTTTTTACAGCAGTTACAAACTGTAGAATTTGATGTAGCCACTAATTTTCTGACAGTGGACATAATAAACTTGTACTCCTGTATCCCCCAAGATTTGGGAGTGGAGTGGGTAGTGGATTTTATTAGATCTAAGGGGGCAAATGTTAATGAATGTATATTGATGGAACAACTTTTGGACATTATTTTAAAAAACAATTTTGTGTCATTTGAAGATAGTTTATTTGTGCAAAAAATTGGAGTGGCTATGGGGTCACCAGTGGGGTCTAGTTTTGCAAACTTGGTTCTGGCCCACTGGGAAAATAATTTGATCTTTAACAGCCAGTGGTTTAAACAAATATGCTTATATAGAAGATTTATTGACGACATCTTCATTTTATTTAAAGGGAATAAGGAAGAAGCAGAACGATTTGTGGAATTTCTTAATTCAACAATTATATAATTTCCAAGAGAACATTATTAATTTTTTGGACGTTGAACTAAAGAAACACAAAACATCATACACAGCAAAAATTTTTAGGAAAGTAACTTATTCAAACAACTTTCTTCATTTTACCAGTATGCATCCCCTTCACAAGAAAAAAGCAGTGGTCAAAGGCCAATTGGTTAGGGCGGCAAGGATGACCACACTGCAAAGCGAGTTTGAAGAAGAGTGTAACTTGCTCTATCAGATGTTTTTAAAGAGAGCGTACCCTAGGTCATTCTTGGACAACATTTTCCAAGAAGTGAAGGAAAAAAGGTGTTTATGTCCCCCTCTTGGATAATGAGAAAGATAGGTTGGACAGTAGAGTGAATACCAACCTCGAAATATTTAGTACACATGTGAATATAAACATTAGGTTGGAACAGGAGTCTACAGTAAAAGATGATACTAATAATGATTTTACAATAGCATTTACTTTCACATACTGTCCAGAGGCCATGACCATAGGTAAAATAGTGAGGAAATACTGGTGTTATTTATCAATGGACAAAAACGTATCTACAATTTTAAATTTCGACCCGGTAATAACATACAGAAGGGGTACAAATATGAAAAGGCTTCTTGAAACAAAACCTACAAATAAAAAGGAAAAAAGGGGAGCAAAGAGGTGTGGCGCTTGTAAATACTGTAAGGAAATTGAAACGTCAAACACATTTACTATTAGGTCAGTTAGGTACAATGTGAGGGACGGTTACTCATGTACTTCCAAGGGCATTGTTTATTTAGCGCAATGCAAGCAATGTCCATCTTTCTATGTAGGAAAGACGGACAGACACCTACGAGACAGAGTTTATGAGCATTTATATGCAATTGCAAAATGCAAGGACGAGAATGCCTTGGCCAGGCATTGTGCTAACAATATTGGTCATGGCTTCACTTTTATGGCCATTGATGGGATTGCCAAATATAGTGAAGCCAACAGATTTGTTAATGAAAATTACTTAAAACTAGAACTGGAGAAAAAGGAATTGGCATGGCAACGAGACCCAGGCATCAATGATGCTTGCTCAATTGCCCATATTTTAAAGTTAAAAAACCTCTTGAGGTAGCCAAAAACATTACCATAACAATACATTAAACTTTGATTAATCAACAATAAGTATTGGTAATATATGTTTTTCTCTTGAAATATTTTAGTTAGGGGTATATCGGTAATTCTGCAGTTTTAAAACCTTGACTATTTGTATAAAAATACCTTTTTGATTTATTTTTAATTATTTTTAACTATTTACAACTTTTATAAAACAAGTTACAAGAAGCTGGATGAACTGATTTCACTATTGATTACTACATCTTTTAAATATGTACATATCTATGACATTCAGTAACATACTAGTGTTTTATGTAATGTACTACAAAGTGGATTTTTAATTATTGATGATGAACTAGGGTTTATACTTAATTGTGTATTTTCATATACAAGCGTTAACTTAATGTATTTTTAACAAGTTAGGACAGTTGGTCAAATGAGATGTATTGAACAGACTTTTTAAAGGAGAGTCTACTTTAAATGTAAATATGTGTATAATTATAATTACTTGCACTTATTCAATTAGTTAAGAGGTTATTTAAGTTCCTCTTGCAAAATGGCTGGTTGCTGTCTGAGGAAGTTCTACTATTTTGTGGGACGAAAAACGCTGCTAAGTGTTTCACAGATTATTCGCTGTTTTCACCTTGGTTTAATTTTTGTATTGAATAAAAAAACGTTTGTGAAGCTACACAACTGGATCCTTTCTTCTAAGGCTGGCATTACCATCGTTTCGTTGGTTTCAAGCCATTCTCACTACCCCTAGCCAGGCAGAGCCTAACGACAGATGCTTCAGATTATGCCTGGGGGGCACACATGGCAGGAAGAGGCATTCAGGGCACCTGGTCCACAAACCAAAAGCATCTGCATATCAATCAAAAAGAGATGCTAGCTGTTCAAAATGCCCTGACAGCCTTCAAGGACCTACTTCATCCGGGACAACTACTGATAAAGACAGACAACACCACGGCCATGTGGTACATAAACAAGCAGGAGGGGCACTCATTCTTATCCCCTGTCCAGGCATGCCATGGCTTTATGGGACACAAAGACATTGGTAACCTCCAAACTCTGGATCCCACCCACTTCGAGTTTGTGAAAGGCAGATCATGCCTCCTGATCGACTTCTTTGAGGCAGTCACCAAGGCCGTAGATGAGGGTAAAGTGGTTCACGCATCCTATCCTGACCTCGCCAAGGCTTTCAACACCATCCCCCATTCTGGAATTATAGCTAAACTCAATAAACTAGGCATAACTCCCTACGTCACAAGATGGGTTGCCAACTGGCTCACTGACAGAACCCACACTGTAAAAGTTACAGACTCCAAATCTGACCTCAACCAGTGACAAGTGGAGTACCACAGGGTTCTGTCCTGGGACTGCTCCTGTTTGGTATCTACTTCTCTGAAGTACAGGCTAACACAGAAGGCCTCTGACTAACGAAGTTCGCAGATGACTGCAAACTAGGAGCCATAGTCAAGTCCCCAAATGATGTGAACATCCTACAGAAGGGCCTCTCTGAGACAGATGCCTGGTGTCAGAGCCATGGCCTCAAGCTCAGTGCCAAAAAGTGCAGTGTCATCCCCTTTGGTAAAAACTCTGTACCCATGAACTACCACCTAGGCAGCAATCTACTTAACACCAAATGCGTGATAAGAGACCTTGGGACCCAGGTGGACAGTAGTCTCGCCTTTGATAGTCACATCGCCACAGTAGTCAGGAAGTCCTATGTGGCACACCTCAGCATAAAAGGGTTCTCGTCCAGGAAAAAAGAGGTCATCGTTACCCTGTACTCATCACACATTAGACCCATTATAGAGTACAACGCCCCTTTTGGACTGTACCTCACAAGACATCTGCAGCAGCTGGAAAGGCCACAGAACTACCTCACAGAGGATTACTGGACTCAAACAAATGCCCTACACTGACCGCCTCAAAAAACTCCAGCTTTACTCCGTAACATATCGCCTACTCAGAGGTGATCTCTGCCTAACATATAAAGCTATGTCAAACTCAGAGCTGTTGGACATGCTACACCTAAAGAAATCCCAATCCCTCCGAGCTACATGCTCTAGGGACCTAAACCTTGTCACCACAATAAACAGGACATGTTGAAGGGATAGATTCCTATCCCAGAGACTTCCCATTCTCTGGAACAGGCTACCCATCTATGTCAAGCAAAGTTCTTCATTAGCATTCTTCAAGAAAAATCTTGATGAGTGGATGGGAAATAGGAAATACACCCCGGGGATCACGTCTCTGTCTCTGCTCGTCAGTGGCACAGGACAGTAACTTTCTTGGGTGCCGTAAGCCAGGGAACTTTGCTGGCTAGGCTTGCATAGGCCCTTGGGCCGATAGCCTAGTACCTACCTATGAACAGCATTGACTTACCAAGTTCATCTGCAGGCACAATTCCTGCCAGGAAAGGAAAATATTCTGGCAGACGAACTAAGCAGAAACCTCATGGATCCCCACGAGTGGCACCTGGATCCACAAGTCGTCAGCATGATAACAAAGAAATAGGGATGCCCGGACATAGATCTATTTGCCTCCCCTAAAACAATCAACTAAAAAGATTCTGCACAAGGACTTATAACAGACAAGCTTGGAAAGTGGACGCCTTATCTTTCAATTGGAGAAACCTATCAATATATGCCTTTCCTCCACTGCCTCTCCTACCCAAGGTACTCCTAAAGGTCAGGCAGGAGAAACCAAAAATGATTCTGATTGCCCCAGACTGGCCACGCCAGTACTGTTATCCGATCTTAAGGAACTTGTCCGAATGCCTAGCCTGGACCTTGCCTCAAATACCTCATCTACTGTCCCAGCAAAGCAATCCGATTCTGCACAGCCAACTCAGGACCCTAAACCTGGCAGCATTGCGGATAATGTAGCCATACAAACCCACCTCTCAGTAAAGCTGTGATGGATGTCATTTTAGAAGGCAGAAGGTCTAGTACTAGAAAATCCTATGCTGGGAAGTGGAAGAGATGTTGCGCTTGGAACCATGCTCAAGGAACTGACACAGCTGTCCCCAAATATTCCTCAGATTTTGCAATACTTAACTGAGATGCTGGACAATGGCTTATCTTTTTCATCAATTAAAATCCATGCCTCTGCCATTTCGGCTCATTACAATACAGAGCCACCACTCTCTTCTCATCCTTTATTAAGGCAGTACCTCAGAGGAGCCAAAAACTCAAGGCCTCCAAGGAGAATGCCAATACCTGGATGGGACCTCAGTTATGTCTTGGAAAAACTCACCTTAGCTCCTTTTGAGCCAGCTGCTACTGCAGATATAAAGTTCTTATGTTGGAAAACAGCTCTGCTCTTAGCAATAGCTTCTGCAAGACGAGCTTCAGAGCTACAGGCTCTCATGGCTGTGGAACCCTTTATCATTTTTCATCTGGACAGGGTCTCTCTGAGAACAAACCCTACATTTATGCCTAAGGTGGTATCCAGTGTAAGCCTTAACCAAACAATTCATTTGCCAACTTTTTATCCAAATCCACAGAACAATGGGGAGAAAATTCTGCATTCTTTGGACGTACACAGACAACTTAGATTCTACTTGGACAAAACTAAAGTTTTCAGAAAGAGAGAACAATTACTAGTGGCATATGCCACAGCATCACAAGGAAAACCTATCTCCAAGCAGACTATTTCAAAGTGGATAGATCGCTGCATTCATTTCTGGTACTCACAGCATGGCAAACCAGTGCCTAAGGGCATTAGGCCACATTCAGCCAGAGCTGCAGCCACTTCTGCAGCCTTTCTCAGGGGAGTACCAACTAAAGACATTTTAGAGGCTGCTACTTGGAGTTCAGTGCATACCTTTACAAAACATTACAGTCTGCCTCTTTACTCTAAATCCAGGGCAGGCTTTGCCACTGCAGTTCTGCAGGGCCTCATAGCCGCTGCTAAAGCTGTTTAGCTCCAGCCCCCCAACCATAGATTTGGGACTCAGCCCAAATGTAATGACTGCAACAGTGAAACAGGAAGAACATAGTACAGTTGTGTACACTTACCATAAATGTAGATGTTCAAGTGTATTCACTGTTGCAGTCCAGGTTACCCACCCGCCATCCCCCTTATTTTTGCTGGAACTTATCTTTACTTCTGTAATCTATACAACCTAGGTCATGTATTTACTTATAGATGAAGGTAAAGCTTATTTTGTTGCATGTATGCCTTATTTACATAATTTTCGCCTACCCTTTTGGGGGCACCTGACATCTGGGGCAAGAAAAACTGAATAAAATGGTGTCGGCTGCATCTTTTATACCCCTGACGACCGGACGTCAGGGAAGGGGCAACAGCAACTGATGCAGGACCCAAGACTTTGGAATTCAGGCCGACTGAGGGCAACCTGCCAGCAGGATAACCCAAATTTAATGACTGCAACAGTGAATACACTCGAACATCTACATTTATGGTAAGTGTACACAACTGTACTTTCCACCCAGTCAAAGTGAAGAAGCAGCCTCAGAAATAAGAAAGCTGTGTCTAAAACGAGTCATCCAGCAAGTCCACCCTGACCAGTGCGGATCCGGTTTCTACTCAAGATTCTTTTTGATGCCAAAAAAGACCGGGGATTGGAGACCCATTTTGCATCTCAGCCAACTAAACATATCAGTAGTTCAGACCAAATTCTGCATGGTCACGATACAATCCATTCTCCTTTTTCTCCGGGAGGGTGTGTGGATGTGCTCAATTGGTCTCCAGGATGCATATTATCACATCAAAATGGACAAGTGCTGCAGGTGTCTCCTTCTCTTCCGGCTGGGAGCCAATCATTACCAATTCAGAGCCCTGCCATTCAGTTTCTCGACTGCCCCCAGCATGTTCACGAAATGCCTAGCAGTGATAACAGCTCATCTGAGACTTCAGGGTTTCCAGGTGTTTCCATATCTAGACTATTGGCTCCTCTGCACCCACCAAACACCTATTGGTCATGGCCATGGCCCTCCGCTACACTCTAGCACTGGCAGAGTTTCTAGGCATCACAATACACTGGGAAAAATTCAACCTTCATCCTACCCAACAATTGGAATTTATAGGAGCAGTATTCAATACTCAAACAAGCCAACTCTCTCTCCCTCCTCACAGACTTCAGAGATTAAGATTACAAGTGATACCCTTTTGAGGGAAGGTGTCTGCAAGGGAAGTTCTACAGGCTCTGGGGTCTATGGCGGCTGCCATCCCGATTGTCCCCCTGGCAGGATTGCATATGAGATATTAAAATGGCTCCTTTTGTCCCAGTGGATATCCAATCTTCATCCTCTAAACTCACAGATCCTCATCACCAATTCCTGCAAACATCTCCTCTGATGGATGAGAACAGATGAAAACCTTTGGTGCAGTCCCTTCAAGACTCCACAACCCGACGCCACGGTGACCATGGATGCTTCCCTGATAGGGTGGGGTGGCCACTTCCAGGGAAAGAGAGTCCAAGGCACATGGTCCAGCTTGGAGGTCAACTTGCATATCAACATCCTGAAGTTAAGAGCGGTGCTGTTAGCGTTGCAGGCACTTCATCTCTCCTTCCTTCGGAAACGATTGCAAACCAGTCGGACAATATGTCTGTCATCTGGTACATAAATAGGGAGGGACTAAATCCTACTCCCTATGTCGGGAGGCCATGAGCATTTGGCAGTGAGCAATAGCTTCCAACCGCTTTCTAATTGCAACGCATATCCCAGGGAGCTCCAATGTAATTGCGGACAGACATGCTGAGCAGATGCATTCTCCATCCTCACGAGTGGTCTCTCAACTCGAATGTGACAGCAGAAATCTTCAGCCGTTGGGGCCAGCCTTGCTGCGATCTTTTTGCTTCCCCTTCAGATAGCAAATGCAGCAGCTACTTTGCCCTCTTTATTCCAGACAGGGAATCACCGAGAGACACTCTGACTCACGATTGGTCCGCAGGTCTCCTCTATGCTTATCCTTCGATACCCCTATTTCTAAAGAAAGCAATCCGGTTGAGATGCAAAGTAATCTTCATTGCCCCTTTCTGGCCTCGACAGGTGTGGTTTCCCTTCCTCCGACCTCACCTATTACAGCCTCCTTGGATCCTGGACACTCATCAGGACCTGATGTCTCACCCACAAGGGTTGACTCCCCCAAATCTGTCCACTGACAGCTTGGTTTCTCCACTTCCATTAGTTGCCAGGCAGGAAACCCTCTCCTCTCCGCGATATTATTCTGGCCTCCCATAAACCATCCACCAGAAACTCCACAGAGGCAACTGGAAAAGATTTGCTATCTGGTCTAATAATCAAATGATAGATCCTTTTTCAGCTCCTAAAGCTGCTATACTCCAGTATCTTTCTGAGTTGTTTGACAATGGGGCATCAGCTTCTAATATTAGAGTCCATTTAGCAGCTATTTCTAATTTCCACAATGATTCGGATGGCGTTCCTCTTATCTCCACCCGACTTTGCAAGACCTTTCTCAAGGGAGTTTTACATAGCAGACCTCCTATCAGGCAACCTGTTGAGACGTGGAATCTCTCTCTGGTTCAAAAGTCTCTCTCTACCCCCCTTTGAGCCTGCTGCGACATGTGATCTAAAATTCCTGTCATGGAAATCTTTGTTTTTGGTAGTGGTCACATCAGCCAGAAGGATATCTGAGTTTATAAGCCTTATGCATCAAGAGCCCGTGTCTAATCTTCCATAAGGACAGAGTATCCCTTCGTACTAACCCATCTTTTTTTCCCCAAGATAGTTCCGACTTCCCTGTTAACCAGTCCATTGAAGTCCCTGTGTTTTCCCCAAATTATTTAAACAAGGGAGATCACTGCCTCCATTCATTGGACATACATAGACAACTGCCATGTCCTTCAAGAATGCAACTGCAGTCATAACATATGGGTTGTCCTGCCTCAGGCAGCCCTCGGTCGGCCGAATTCCAAAGTCTGGGTCCGGCGTCGGCTGGTGTCGCCTCCTCTCCGATGTCACAACGGCTGGAGTATAAAGGCATCGGCCGACGCCATCATCTTCAGTCTTTCTTGCCTCGCGGTGCCCGAAGCAGAAGCAAGTGCGCAAGTGCCGGTCGGTCAGCTCCTGTGTTTTCAGTACCGAAATCATCTAAAAGCTAAGTACCCCGTTGGGGAACATTTTTTCTTGCCTCAGCCGATGTCAGAACAAATTGAGAAAGTTAATAATTGTTTGTCTTGTGGTAAACAAATACCTCATAAGGACTTCCATTCTTACTGTCTTCCTTGCCTGGGCCCAGACCACGTCGCCTCGGCCTGTACTGCCTGTGCTTGCTTTAATAAGCGCACTCTCAGGCGCCAGGCAGAATTTGCTGAAGACTTTTTTGGCGAATCCTTCGCTTATATCATGCCGTCGGATCCACCGACAGCTCAATCTTCCAAAAAACGGAAGGACCGGGACCGGCATCCTTGGCCCGCGTCCTCTACCGATGCTACTCCTAGACCCTCCGCTAGTGCTTCGGTCCCTGCGGAAGCGATAATTCATCCGCTCCAGGCCAACGACACAGCGTTATCCAGTCCTTCGGTCCCGGAGACCTCTCTGGTGCCGGTTGTTGATTTTCCTCCAGATACCGAAGTTCATGATTTACCTGACACCATTCCGGTGGACAAGGTAACTCCTGCACGTGGGGCTGCTAGGCCTCCTGTATCTATGTCCATCAAGGCCTTTGCATGTGCTAAGGCCGCCAGCCAAGCCAAGGCCCATCCTAAACCTGCTGTGCAGGCCCCCTCTTCTGATAAACAGATAATGTCTCTTGCTGCAGACCTTATTTCCCTTATCAAGGGGTCTCAGCCTCACCCAGACAGGGGTTCTCAGCCTCCTGCAGAGAAAAGGCCTAGAACTGAGCAGACTGAGAACCTCTCTTCAGATGAGGCCTCTGGGGATTCTGAACATTCAGATATTCAAGAAGAATCCTTCCATGCCTATGAGGACTCTGATGCTGAGGAATCAATCCCCTCTGCCTCTCCTTCAGAGGATTTCTCATTTGGTGAAGTCCTGCACTCTATGAGGGAACATTTCCAATGGCAGGGTCAGGAATTCTCTGATTCCAGGAAAAGGCTCCGTACCTTCCTAAAGCTTCCCCAGCACAGACCTTTAGCTATTCCTCCTGTGATGGATGTTTTGGATGATGTATTCTCCGAATCCAGTGCTAACCCTGACTCTTTCCCCCCTGCTCCTGTCAAGCCAGACAGATATTACAGAGTCCCTGACACTCTCAGACATCTCTTTAAGGCCCACACCGTGGATTTAGAAACTATTTCACAGTGTCCCAAGGGAGTGGCTACCTCCACTGCCAAAAATCCTTTGCCAGCGAATAGGGAAGCCAGGTCTATGGAGTGATGGGGTAAAAAAGTTTATACCTCTACCACCCTAGCAATGAGGTCTCTTAACTGCCTTTTTCATATGTTTCAGTACCAGGATTTTTTACTGGATGATTTACAGAAAAAGTTAGCCTCCCCCGAGCCTATTGACAGAAAGGCATTGCAGGATTCCATACGTAACACTCAGCAGGTTAACAATCATTTTCTTCAGTGTGGTTGTGATGCATTGGAAGCTTCATGTAGGGCAGCTATGACTGGGGCTGTGATACGTAGACATGCTTGGTTAAAAGATCAGTCACTGCCAGACCATGTCAAAGTAAAGTTACTTGATGCACCTCTGGAAAAACAGAAGCTTTTGGCTAATGCACAAGATGTGTTGAAGTCCATTGAGGAAAAAGCTAAGTCAGACAGTCAAGGATTTCCTCCAAGTTCAGCCACCCAGATTCAGTAGAAACTGGCCTTCAAAATTGGTCCTTCCCAGACTCGGACAGGTTTCAAAGGGAAAGAACAGGTGGCGAGGCCAATACCGAGGCTCCTACAGGGGCAATGGCAACCTACAAATCAAAGAAGTGCTGCAGCCAGTCCAGCTGCACCACAAGGACAATCACAATGACTTGACTTTCATACTGCCTACAAGGGCTCAGACCGAAGCACCCTTGGGCGGAAAATTATCCTTATTCTCAAACAACTGGCATATCTTAACCAAGGACAGTTGGATTCTGGATTTAATAGACAAGGGTTGCAGATTCCACTTCCATACTTTACCCACAAGACAAGGCATGCCAAACCTGCCACACCATCAAAGGGCAGAGGCCCTCATTCAAGTTTCAAAGCTATTAAGTATAAAAGCAATAGAAAAGGTACCTCCCCAGGAACAAGGCCAGGGATTCTATTAAAGACTGTTCCTTGTTCCAAGAAAAGAAAACAAATGGAGGCCTATACTGGACTTGTCTACTCTAAATACCTTTCTCATTGTGCCAAAGTTCAAAATGCTAACGTTACAGCAGCTCCTTCCCATGCTGGGCAAGGGGTCTTGGCTGGTCACTCTGGACCTCAAGGAGGCATACCTGCATGTCCCAATCAGACAAAGCTGCAGAAGATACCTCAGATTTCTTGCAGGGACAGAGCACTATCAATTCTCAGCATTGCCGTTTGGCTTATCTACTGCGCCCAGAGTGTTCACGAAATGCCTGGCATCAGTAGTGGCACACTGCAGACTCCAGGGAATTCAAATATACCCCTACCTGGACGACTGCCTCATACAAGCAGACAACAGACAAACCTTGATAAAAAACTTGGACTATGTCATGCAATTACTACAGGCCTTGGGATACACAGTCAACATTCAAAAGTCAAGGCTACTGCCATCCCAACAGATTATTTTTCTAGGAGCCAAACTGGACACTCAAACACAAATGGCCTACCTCACAGAGGAAAAACAACAACAGTTACCAGAGTACTTCAGAGGCACAGCTCCCCAGCTGACTGCAAGGAAACTCCTGCAGGCCCTGGGGTTCATGGCATCATGCATTCTCCTGATACCTTTGGCAAGACTTCATATGAGAAAGCTGCAATGGTATTTGAAAAGCTTATGGTCACAACACAGCCAAAGCCTAGAGGACGTAATCCCACTTATTCCATGTCTGCAAAAGGAATTCCTGTGGTGGGCTCAAGCAAGTCAGTTAAACAAAGGCATGTCTTTCAACAGGCCTCAAACGGGTCAAATAATTACAACAGACGCCTCAGATCATGGATGCAAGGTCAATGGACACCAAAGGAAAGACATCTGCACATAAACCAAAAAGAGATGCTGGCAGTGATACATGCAATCGAGAGTTTCAAAAAATCACTGCAGCAAGGGCATTTACTAATAAGGACAGACAACACCACTGTCATGTGGTATATAAACAAGCAGGGAGGGACTCATTCGTACCCCCTCTGCAGACTAACAATGATTCTGTGGGAAAAAGCACTGAGTCAGAAGATACACCTGCAATCCCAGTTTGTGCCAGGCAAGGACAATGTACTGGTGGACAAGTTGAGCAGAAATTTCTTGGATCCACACGAATGGAGGCTGCATCTACACATGTTCTCACAAATAACAAAGACATGGGGAAGACCGGACATAGATCTATTTGCGTCTCACACGAATCATCACCTGAAAAAATTCTGTACCAGGACCCACCATGCACTAGCGTGGGCAATGGATGCTCTCTCCTTCAGCTGGAATTCCCTAAAAAATTATGCATTTCCCCCTCTGCCACTGTTGATCAAGGTGATCCTGAACATCAAAGCAGAACAACCAACGGGCATTTTGATAGCTCCAGACTGGCCAGAGCAACACTGGTACCCATTGCTATTGAGCATAACTCGGACCAAACCGTGGCCTCTGCCCCTATGGCCCCGGCTCCTAACACAACACTACTACAGGACTGTTCACCAAAACCTGAAAACATTACATCTGACAGCCTGGAGGTTACTTTAACTCCTTCCGCTTCCAGTCTTTCCAAGGCAGTTCAGGACATCTTATTGGAAGCACGCAGACCATCCACCAGAAAAGCTTATTCAGCCAAGTGGAAGAGATTCAGCATCTGGGCTGCCAACAGGGGTCAGGATACAACAGTACTGAGTTATACCTCAGATATTGGAATACTTGGCAGAAATGTTTCATTCTGGACTCTCATATTCTTCCATAAAGATTCATGCCTCAGCAATCTCAGCAAGATACAATTGTGATCCACCAGTGTTCTCACATCCTTTGCTAAGACAGTTCCTGAGAGGAATAAAGAATATCAAGCCTCCCAGCAAACAACCTGTACCTGCATGGGACCTCAATTTTGTGCTGGAAAAATTATCTCTGCTGCCATTTGAGCCAGCAGCAACCTCGGAGATGCAATTTCTATCATGGAAAACGTTTTTTCTATTGGCAGTCACATCAGCAAGAAGAGTCTCGGAGATACAGGCGCTCATGGCAGTACCTCCTTTCCTCATTTTCCATCAGGACAGAGTCTCTCTAAGAACAAATCCTTCTTTCATGCCAAAGGTGATTTCCAGGGCGTCTCTAAATCAAGCTATTCACCTTCCTACCTTCTTTCCCAATCCTCAAAATAGAGGGGAAAGACTGCTGCATACCTTGGACATACTCAGGCAACTACGCTACTACTTGGACAGAACTAAGGCCACCAGAAAGTCTGACCAGCTGTTTGTAGCCTATGCTGCTGGCATACAAGGAAAAGCAATCTCCAAGCAAACAATTTCAAAATGGATTTGACACTGCATCAGATTCTGCTATTCTCACCATGGAAAAAGTGTGCCAGCCAATATTAGGCCACATTCCACCAGAGCTATAGCCACATCCACAGCTTTCCTAAGAGGAGTGGCTACAAAGGACATTCTAGAGGCTGCTACATGGAGCTCCGTGCATACATTTACCAAACACTACAACCTGCCTTTATACTCCAGATCCCGAGCAGGCTTTGCAGTCCTGCAGGGCATTTTAGCTACACCATCTTTTCTTAGCTCCATCCACCCCAGCTTGGCTATGGTATTCAACCCATATGTTATGACTGCAGTTGCATTCTTGAAGGACATAGTACAGTTTTGTACCTACCATAAATGTAGATGTCCGATAGATATGCAACTGCAGTCACTCCCTCCTTCCCCTCTTTCCTTCATTTCGTCCATTCCCCTGTTCCTTTAGCTGGTGGTATCTCCTATGGTGTATCTGTTTATTACTGTTGTGCATGTCTGGAATTGTTTATCCATTCACCAAATTTAGCCTTCCTAGGAGGGCACCTGGCATCTGGGGCAAGAAACACTGAAGAAGATGGGATGCCTTTATACTCCAGGAGGCGACACCAGCCAACGCCGGACCCAGACTTTGGAATTCGGCCTACCGAGGGCTGCCTGAGGCAGGACAACCCATATGTTATGACTGCAGTTGCATATCTATCGGACATCTACATTTATGGTAGGTACAAAACTGTACTTTTCTACTTGAACAGGACTAAGTCCTTCCACAAGTCAGACCAACTTTTCATTTCCTTTTCTGGCTCAAGAATGGGATGTGCTGTATCAAAAGTTACTTTATCAAAATGGCTCCGAGATTGTATTACCTTTTCATACTCCCTTGCAAATGAATCTAAACCTGTTCAAATCAAAGCTCATTCAACCAGGGCCATCGCAACTTCAGTTGCCTTTCACTTCAGGGCTTCCATGGATGACATTTGTGCAGCAGCCATTTGGGCTAAACCCCATACCTTCATCAAGTATTACAAATTGGATTTGGTCTCCAGGGATAGTGGCCTTCGGCTCAGTGGTTCTCAGGATTGTTCTTCCATAAGGGCCACCCAGGCTCTCCAAGTAGCTTGAGATTCTGTCCCGTCATGAATAGGAAGAAGATTAACAACTTCAGGTAAAGAAGTTATGTCTTACCATGACGTTCCATCTGAGTTGTTGATCTTCCAGTCATCACACCCTCCCACCTTCCCCCACCAGAGGCTCCTGGTGGATGTTCATCTTGTTTCACTGTTGCAGTCCATTACACTTGGGTTATCCTGCTGGCAGGCTACCCGCAGTTGGCCTGAATTCCTAAGTCCTGGTCCGGCGTCGGTTACTGTTGCCTCTCCCCTGACGTCAGTGCGCCAGGGGTATATAAGATGCAGCTGACGCCATTTTCTTCAGTCTTTCTTGCCGCGCGTTGACCGAAGCAAAAGCAGATCGCAAGTGCCGGTCGGCCAACTCCTGAGATTTTCGAATTTGAATTTCAGATCCGAAGACTTCAATAAAGCTAAGTACCCCACTGGGGAATCTTTTTCTTGCTCCAGTCCGATGTCAGTAAAAGTTAGCAATTGTATTTCTTGTGGGAAGCAAATACCTCATAAGGATTTTCATTCTTACTGTATTCCTTGCCTAGGCCCTGACCACGACGTTGCTCGTTGTCGGTTTTGTGCTAGATTCAACCAATGCACTATTAAGCGTCTGTTCGATTTTGCTTTTCATTACTTTGGTCGAAGGTTTAACTATATAATGCCGTCGGAACAACCGACGACTGGAGTCCATAAAAAGTGCAAGGACAAAGAAAAAGACAGGCATCCGATGTCCAAAACCAACGATGAAGCCTCTTCTAGGCCAGTCGCATGTTCGCTGGTTTTCAGTGAGGCACTTTCGCAGCCCTTAACACCCGCTACCTCAGAGCCACAGGCCGCCTCCAACTCCCACGTGGAGACAGCTAGGCCTCTGGAAACTCAAAGTATTGGGCCTACGGAAACAATTCCCTCAGATGGGTCCGGAGCCGCTGAGCAGGGCATCTGCTTCTGAGGGTGTTTTCAGACCCACACAGCTTACTATTAAGACCTCTTCAGCAGCCAACGCAAAGTCTAAAACACCTTTAAAGACAAAGAAACAAGTACAGCATTCTCCTGGACAGTCATCCATGCCAAAGAAACAGATGCTCAAAATGGCTGAGGACCTAATTACTTTGATCAGGGGCTCCCATCCCCCTCCTGATAAAAGGCCTAGGCAAGACGCTGACTATGACTCCTCTGACCAGATTTCTATTTCTTCTGACTCCTCTTTAGAACAGGGATATTCTCTTCCTCCCTATGAGGACTCTGATGCTGAAGAATCTATCCCTTCAGCCTCTCCTCTTGAGGACTACTCTTTTGGGGAAACCCCGCACACCATGAGGGAACATTTCCATTGGGAGAGCAAGGATTATTCAGAATCCAAGAAAAGGCTCAGAGACTTTCTTTTATTGCCTCAGCACAGGCCTCTTGCTATCCCCCCTGTGCTAGGTATTGTTGATGATGTTTTTTCTGAATCCAGTTTGACTCCTGATTCTTTACCCCCTGCATCAGTTAAGCCAGATAGATACTACAGGGTTCCAGATTCTCATAAATTTCTTTATAAGAACCCTGCTGCTGATCCAGAAACTATTCCTCAGGGTCCCAAAGGGGTCAAGGCTTCCACTGCAAAAAAACCCTGTTCCCTCTGATAGGGATTCTAGAGCACTGGACAGATGGTGGAAAAAAGTTTACACCTCGCTACTTTAGCTGTAAGGGCTTTAAACTGCCAGTTTCATATGCTTAAATATCAACAATATCTAATGTCTTTGCTAAAACAGAAAATGCTTACAAGCTCTGAATGTCCTGAGAACAAGGACATGCAGGATTTATTGCATGCAGCTGAACAAGTGGGAAAGCATACTTTGCAATGTGGTTTTGAGTCATTAGAGGTATCTTGCAGAGCCGCAGTTACAGGTTCTGTCATTCGAAGGCATGTTTGGTTAAAAGAACAGAGTTTACCTGATCATGTTAAAGCAAAATTATTGGATGCTCCATTACACATGATACTTTGTTTGGTGTTAAGGCAGACGAGGTGTTAAAGAAAATGGAGGATAAAGCAAAATCAATGCAGACAGTAAACCTAGATTTAGCAGGAACTGGCCTTCTAAAAATTGGTCCTTTCCAGTGTCAGACAGGCCACAAAGAGGCAGGTACAGACGCCCAAGAGGCAGATCTCGGCCCCAAGGCTCATACAGGCCTAAACAATGGGGTGCTTCAGCCCCCAAAGGCGGAGAAGACAAATCACGACCTTACAGGAAACAGTCCCAATGACTTTCCTCTACAAATGCCAAGCACTTACCTTTTGGCAGCACCCTTAGGGGGAAAAAATAGCACTTTTCTCATAAAATTGGCACATGATCACCCAGGACAAATGGGTACTGAATATTGTTTCTCAGGGTTACAGGTTCCACTTTCACACCCTACCAAGGTCAAAGGATGTGCCAGACCTGCCACAAAATCAGTGGGCAGAGGCACAAAAACAAATTTCTGCTCTCATGGACATGAGGGCTATTCAAAAAGTACCACAGCAAGAACAGGGGCAAGGATTTTACTCAAGACTTTTCTTGGTACCCAGAAAGGACAAAGCCTAGAGACCAATACTGGACCTGTCTATTCTAAATACTTTCCTGGATGTTACAAAATTCAAAATGTTGACACTGCAGCAACTTCTACCCATGCTGGGCAAGAAGGCTTGGCTAGTTACTTTGGACCTCAAAGAGGCATACCTGCATGTCCCAATCAGACAATCTTGCAGGAGATACCTCAGATTCATAGCTGGCTCAATGCATTACCAATTCTTTGCACAGCCCTTTGGCTTATCTACTGCGCCCAGGGTCTTCACAAAATGCCTGGCACCAGTAATTGCATTTTGCAGACAAAAAGGGATTCAAATATATCCCTACTTGGATGACTGCCTTATTCAAGCAGAGGGCAAGGACATTCTACTAAAGCATCTGGCGTTTGTAAAAAGAAAACTAATTTGCCTAGGGTACACAGTAAATGAAAATAAATCAAAACTAGTGCTCTCTCAAGAGATAATATTCCTGGGTGCAAGCTTAAATACAACTGCCCAGATGGCTTATCTCACGCCAGACAAGCAAAGGCAACTGACTCATTACTTTCAAATGATGGCAACAAAGACCCAGCTACCTGCAAGAAAAATTCTGCAGGCTTTGGGCTTCATGGCATCCTGCATCCTACTAACTCCATATGCAAGACTGCATATGAGGACGCTACAATGGTATCTAAAAAGTATTTGGACTCAACATTGCCACAGCCTGGAAACAATAATAAATCTTATTCCCTGCTTACAACAGGAGTGTCGATGGTGGGCATTGGCCTGTCACCACAACAAGGGACAGCCTTTCACTTTATCCACAGCCAGGCAGACACTAACAACAGATGCATCGGATTATGCCTGGGGGACACACATGGCAGGAAAATGTATTCAGGGCACGTGGCCCGCGGACCAAATGCATCTTCATATCAATCAAAAAGAGATGCTAGCTGTACAGAATGCCCTGACAGCCTTCAAGGATCTACTACATCCAGGACAACTATTACTACAGACGGACAATACTACAGTTATGTGGTACATAAACAAGCAAGGGGGCACACATTCCTACCCCCTCTGCAGGCAAGCCATGACTTTGTTGAACACAGCACTGACCTATCAACATCTGCAGGCACAATTCCTGCCAGGAAAGAAAAATACTCTGGCAGACGAACTAAGCAGAAACCTCATGGACCCTCATGAGTGGAAACTAGATCCACAGGTCTTCAGCATGATAACAAGGAAATGGGGATGCCCTGACATAGATCTTTTTGCCTCCCCTCACAACTGCCAACTACAGAGATTCTGCACAAGGACTTATCACTCACAAGCATGGAAAGTGGATGCTCTATCATTCAGCTGGAAAACCCTGACAGTTTGCCTTTCCACCACTGCCTCTCCTTCCCAAGGTACTCAAAATGATTCTGATTGCCCCAGACTGGCCACGCCAGCACTGGTACCCAATCCTAAAGAACTTGTCTCAAGGCCTAGCCTGGACTTTACCACAAATTCCTCTTCTTCTGACTCAACAAAACAAATCAGATCCTGCACAGCCAACTCAGAACCTTAAATCTGGCTGCATGACAAATAATATAGCCAAACTACTAAAAAATGAAAATAGAGAAGAAACCACGCAGTAGCACAAACCGAAATGATTAAGCGCTTTTCGTTTATTCCAATAAACAAACTTCTTCAGATCAAGTAAAACAAAAAGTCACAGTTTAAATACTCTCTGGGCTGGTACTTACAAAGTCATTTAACTAAAAGTGAAAGCTCATTATCAAAACACATCCTGCTAAAAAGCACAACTGAACTTAAAAACAGCTTTAGAAGCGAGAAGTAAAAATCTAAGTGGTAAAACTAATACTGCAACTAGCATTATTTGTAATAAAATATCTAACATACTACCATACTAATGAGGCAAACAATAATAAGAAAATAATAAAGAAATGATAAAAAACTAACTGGTATTTGTACACCAAAATTAAATACTGTTACCTATATTAACACACCAAACTGTATGTGATAATAACACATCTGATGTGAAAAAACAAGTTGTGTAAATAAATGATACACCAACATGGAACTTTAAAACCTGAGCAGGCAAAACGCATAGAATGACTAAGGAGTACACAAACATTAATACAACAGTCATACTAGTGTAACGAATAACCTTACTTAGCCTACCTATTGAGGCTCCTTAACTTAAGGACACTACTTAAAGAACAATTCTCATTCAATCCTGGTGTGCTATATGGTCTATAATCAAGAATTTGAACCAATGACAGCTGGCATGTTTAAATGTCAGGCGTGTAATTTTTGTCAATATATTATAGAATCGAATAGATTCAAAGTACATGACCATGAATATAAGCTGAACATAAGAGCTAATGGTAATGCTAGAATGGTGATTTATTTAGCTATGTGCCAAACCTTTTCAGCTTTCTACATGGGCAAAACATAACACCTACGTGATCGCATTTATGAACATACTAATGCGATCAGGAAGCAGAAATTGGAAAACGCACTAGCTAAACATATTTCAGCCTATTCTAACCACACGTTCAAATTCTTGGTTATAGACCAAATTACACAAAATTTTAGAGGTGACCCTCTTCCGCTCAAGTTAGAAGAGCGAGAGCGGTTTTGGCAAATCAGACTTAATGCATATAGCACACCAGGATTGAATGAGAATTGTTCTTTAAGTAGTGTCCTTAAGTTAAGGAGCCTCAATAGGTAGGCTAAGTAAGGTTATTCGTTACACTAGTATGACTGTTGTATTAATGTTTCTGTGTACTCCTTAGTCATTCTATGCGTTTTGCCTGCTCAGGTTTTAAAGTTCCACGTTGGTGTATCATTTATTTACACAACTTGTTTTTTCACATCAGATGTGTTATAATCACATACAGTTTGGTGTGTTAGTATAGGTATCGGTATTTAATTTTGGTGTACAAATACCAGTTAGTTTTTTATCATTTCTTTATTATTTTCTTATTATTGTTTGCCTCGTTAGTATGGTAGTAGGTTAGATATTTTATTACAAATAATGCTAGATGCAGTATTAGTTTTACCACTTAGATTTTTACTTCTCGCTTCTAAAGCTGTTTTTAAGTTCAGTTGTGCTTTTTAGCAGGATGTGTTTTGATAATGAGCTTTCACTTTAAGTAGTTAATTGACTTTGTAAGTACCAGCCAGAGAGTAACTGTGACTTTTTGTTTTACTTGATCTGAAGAAGTTTGTTTATTGGAATAAACGAAAAACGCTTAATCATTTCGGTTTGTGCTACTGCGTGGTTTCTTCGCTATTTTCATTTTTTAAATAATATAGCCACTCAGAACACACCTCTCTAAAGCTGTTACGGATGTTATTTTGGAAGCCAGGAGGCCCAGCACCAGGAAATCTTATGCAGAAAAATGGAAGAGATTCTGTGCTTGGAACCAGGCACAAGGACTTGAACCACTTGTTCCAAATATTCCTCAGATTTTACAATACCCAACTGAGATGCTGGACAAAGACCTATCCTTCTCATCAATTAAGATCCATGCCTCTGCCATTTCAGCTCATTACAATACGGAACCTCCTATTTTCTCTCATCCACTGCTAAGACAGTACCTCAGAGGGGCAAAAAAATAAGACCCCCAAGGAGAGCACCGATACCTACATGGGACCTCAACTTTGTTTTGGAAAAGCTCACACTGCCTCCTTTTGATATAAAATTCTTATCATGGAAAACTGCTCTGCTCCTAGCAATAACTTCAGCGAAAAGAGTCTCAGAGTTACAGGCATTAATGACAGTGGAACCTTTTATCATTTTTCATCCGGACAGGGTTTCTCTAAGGACAAACCCAACATTTATGCCAAAGGTAGTATCCAGTGTGGCTCTTAACCAAACCATTCATTTGCCAACATTTTATCCAAACCCCCAGAATAAAGGGGAGAGACTTCTGCACTCTTTGGACATACACAGGCAGCTACGCTTCTACTTGGACAAAACAAAAGCTTTCAGAAAAATTGAGCAACTCTTTGTAGCATATGCTCAGGATTACAAGGAAAGGCTATCTCAAAGCAGACTATTTCAAAATGGATAGGACACTGTATTCGTTTCTGCTATGCACAGCATGGCAAGTCAGTGTGTAAGAATATTAGGCCACATTCTACCAGGGCAGCAGCCACTTAAGCAGCCTTTCTCAGAGGAGTACCAACCAAGGAAATTTTGGAGGCTGCAACTTTGAGTTCAGTGCACACTTTTACCAAGCATCATCACTTACCTCTTTATTCTAAATCCAGAGAAGGCTTTGCCACTGCAGTTCTGCAGGGCCTCATAGCCACTCCTAATCCTATTTAGACCCATCCGCCCTACCTCAGCTTTGGGGTTCAACCCAAGTGTAATGACTGCAACAGTGAAACACGAACATAGTACAGTTGTGTACCTACCATAAATGTAGATGTTCAAGTGTATTCACTGTTGCAGTCCAGGTTACCCACCCTCCATCCCCCTGTCTTTGCTGGGACTTATCTATACTTCTCTATCCTATACAACCTATGTGGTGTATTTGCTTGTAGATGAAGGTATTGTTTTTATTTTACTGTATGTTTTTATAAGCAGTATGTATTGCCTACCTTCTTGGGGGCACCTGACATCTGGGGCAAGAAAAAATGAAGAAAATGGCGTCAGCTGCATCTTGTATACCCCTGGCGCACTGACATCAAGGACGAGGCGACAGCAACCGACACCGGAAAAAGGACTTTGGAATTCAGGCTGACTGCGGGTAGCCTGCCAGCAGGATAACCCAAGTGTAATGACTGCAACAGTGAATACGCTTGAACATCTACATTTACGGTAGGTACACAACTGTACTATCTTCTGGGTCCTTGTGGTGTTTCAGGGTTTATGCGAAGAGATGGCCTCTGTCTTTCTGGTTTTCTTGTATATGGTGCATGCAAACGCGATCTGAGGTAACTGGGAGAAGGGCAATGCGGGTAGCAGCTTAGCTCGAGAGTTTTTGGTGTACGCGAGCTTGGTATTAGGCTGACTCGGTTCCGAGGGCATGGAACGGAACCCATCAGTGTTGACTGGAAGATCATCAACAACTCAGATGGAATGTTATGGTAAAACATAACTTATTTTTTTCTCCTTGTTCAGCCTGGTGAGTGGGACATCAGTGTGCTTCACTACAGAGTCACCTATGACTAAGTTGTTGGGTGCATTGTCTTGCCTTAGGGGCTGCTGTTGGGTCGCACACTGATGTTGTGAGTTATGTGACACTTTGGTTATGTTTGGGGGTGGCGGTTGTTTGCATTTCAGCTTCGTGGCTTTCTGGAGGGCTTTGCTTTAGCCCTTCCTCCTCCCAATCCTCTTGAGCGTTTACACTCTCCCTGGAGTAAAGAATACTGCAACATTGATATGGAAGGGCATAGTACATTGTGTAGAATCTTACCATAACTATAAATGTCCTTCTCTTCACTGTTGCAGTATTTGCTCGTTTCCTCCCTCACTCCTCCCCCTGGTTCTTTTTTCATCTGGATGTGCTTGTTACCTACATTTATCCTTAGACTGCCGTTCCTACTGGAGCTTTTAATTTCTGAGGATGGTATGTCTAGAGGTCACTTTTATGCCCGACACTGTGTGTGGGGAAGATACGCGTGACATATCCCATACCCTTTGCAACCAAAAGGCTTTGGTATACTGGCCGGATGTAAGGCTGCCCTTGACAGGGGATCCCTAGTGTAAGGAATACTGCAGCAATGAAGAGAAGGACATCTACTGTTATGGTAAGGTTATACACAGCTGTACAATTTTAGTCCCATAGAAAATACTGTGAGCTGTTACAGAGAGAATTTCCAGAACCTTCACATATTCTTCCAGTGCAATCAACTTTTGAGGATGTGTCACAGCCTGTAATTTTCCTGACAGTCAGCCTGCTAACTCTAAAAGACTGTGTAAAGTTTCTCAATCTTTTAATTTTTATACATTTCATCCCAAACCAGGCCCAGCAGCTATAGCCTTAGTTACTTCTACTGCTGCTAAGAATTTAGTTAATTTCAGCACTACACTCTCTGACAAGGAGGGGGAAATAATTGACTGAGGAAAAAAGTATATGCTTCTGCAACTTTTCAGAATTTTGAACTATCAGGTTGTGATGTTAAAATTTATTTTAATTGTAAAAGTATGAGGCATGTTTTATCTGCAGTTTTTTTTTCTTGTAAGGAGAAATCTACTTTAAATTGTTTCATTTCCTTTGCAAAAGTCACAAATAATTGTTTGAAGTGTGTGTGTGACTTCTGCTTCTTTCAGGAGTGTGGCCACTGGTACTATTCTGATGAGGTTTGCATTATCAGAACCTCTGCTGCCGATTTTATCAAAAAGTGTGACGTGAGTTTTAAGCTGAATTGGCGAATCCCTGAAAAATTTTCTGCCCTCTTTTTTTTTTTTTTTTTAATTTTCCAAGAGATTCACTGACCTTTCATCAGTTTGATAAGAAACACCTTTTATCGAAATTTGATAAGAAACCAAATGGGAAGGGGGTTCTAAAACAGAACATGCCCCCCCTTCCCCCAAAACTAAGGACACAGTCCAACAAAAATGACTATTTCAGGTACCTTATTGCTCCCTCCCTTCCACCCTGGCAGTCCTTTTTTTCTATTCTAGAAAGTCTGAATCTCCATTTCTCTTTGGCAACATAGTTTCAGACAAATGGGTTCTAAAGATTATTTATCAAGGTTACAGATGCCAGTGGGAGGAAATTACTCTTTTTTTGGGCGGTAATTCCTCATCCACCAGATCAAACTCCTCTTTTTCTCTCTGTCGTCTCGGGGAGTGAAGAACCAGTTTCTCCTTCCCAGATTGTGAAAGGTTTTTATTCAAAGATGTTCCTGCTACCAAAGAAGGAAAATACTTGGAGACAGTTCTGGATCTTTCTTTCCTAAACCAATTTGTGATACCATCCATGTTCAAAATGCTATCACTTTAAAGCCTGTTAACGCTTCTTATTTAAGTTTCCTGGAAAATTTGATTTAAAAGATGGTTAGCACAGACCTATTCATCCAGACTTTGGGCATTACTCAAGGTTTTCATAGGAGATTACTAGGCTATCGACCCGGATATTATTTCAAGCCTAACCTTTTCATCCCAATGTAGTACTATAGAAATTTTAGTACCCAAGATTGCATTTAGTAATGACTGCCCATGTCCAAGAGGATTGTGGGCGCCATCCCCGGTAAGAATTTACAGTTCCCCATCCACACTCATCCAGGTTCCTGTTGAACAGTGTCATGTAGGTGCTCTGACATCAGTTGGTATCCTATTCTAAAGATGCGGCAGCCACTCGGAGATGAATCTGTCTTTCCAGCATATCCTGTTTAAGTTGCAGGTGATATATAGGTCCCTGAAATGGGTAGCCCTAGTCCCATTTGATTTACAGATATGCAACAAGTTCATTAGGTTTGAATCTGATATTGTTCTGTAAGCCAGGCATAAGTATCTCCTAATAAGTCCATATGATACAGACTGTAGTGACAGGGGCTTTGGTGGGTCTGTGTAAGGCACATGCTGGAGTCCCTTGATCTTCTGTGTTAGAAACCTCTGAGGTGTCTCCAGTTGTTGCAGATACTTTGTGTGGTACATGCCGAATGGGGCATTATACTCCATTATGGTCCAGATTAGTTCCGAGTATAGAGGAACTATAACTTATTTTGCACTCGAGGAGATGCATTTGCTAATCAAGTGTGCTATGTAGAAAGGCCTTCCTTACTACAGTAGACACATGGTGGTCGAAGTTAAGGTCGCAGTCAGCGTGTGATCCCAGATCCTTTACCACTTCATGGGTACTTAAGGTACTGTTGTTGGTTTGAGAGTGTGAAGAGGACAGTGTTTTTGCTGAAGGGAATGATGATGCATTTTACTGCATTCAGTTTGATACTGTGACAAGATAACAGCCGTTGGTCGGTGTAAGACCCTCCTGGAATATACTAACCTAATTTGGGGCTTCAATAATTGCATGGACCCAGTTTTGTAGTTCGCAGCCTTGGTCAGCCACAACCCCTTATTTTTGACCTGAATTTCTGAGAAGTATATACCAAACAGTAGGGGGCCCACCACTGACTTCTGTAGTACCCCGCTGGTAACAGGTATGCTTATTGACATGGAGTCACCCACTTTGTTTGTGCTGGGTTTGTGTGCCAGTTGCAACTCATCTTTCAACAAAGGGGGTTACATTCAGTTTAAGTTTGTCAGTAATGCCTGAATATTGGATCGTGTCAAAAGCCTTTGCCAAGTCAAGGTATGCTGTGTGCACAGATTTTCCCTCATCAGTGGCCTTGGTCACACTTTCAAAGAAATCCACCAGATTTAACAGGCAGGATCTGCCTTTGAGAAAGCCAAATTGAGTAGGATCCAGGGTTTGGAGGTCACCTATGTCTTTATTTGTGAGGTCCATAATGATACATTCCATGGCCTTACAGATGAGGTTGGTCAGGCTTATGGGTCTGTAATTCCCAGAGTCTGTTGCTAAGTCCTGAATACACATTTCATATAACTTGAACATTAAAATTAACCTCCAAGTTTAACCCCATTGGTGCTAAAGTCCTATAATTCAAAATTAATCTACTTTCCAACTTTAAAAGTTTTTGATGAAAGTTAACTCCATTACACATATAGGGTTTAGCAAGCACACTAAAAGGAAAAAGGAGGATGAAATGGATTTATTTGAAGAGTGGAAGGACACTGCATTACAATGTGCATTGGGCTGGCTGAAAGTGTTGATTAAGCGTAATATTCGTGCACATCTTAAAGTGCAGCAACAAATTGCCTCACTTCAGGAAACGCTGCTGAATGATACGTCCCCTGGAATATTTTCTGCTCAAATGAAAGATATTGAGTGAATTATGCACTGTATAAAACGAGGAGCTTGAACGTAAAAAGAAAAAATTAAACAGAGACTTAAATGAGTATAAAAATGGTTTAATTTTTTTGTGGCAGCGGAAAAGCAGGAGGGGGCTTTCTCAGATGAGAGGAGCGAATGGGAGAGCACGTAGTGTGCGGGAGTCATCTGTTTCCTCCACTGACACTGTGGCGAGCAAGAAAAGTGTTTCCTTTGATGATGAGGAATTGGCTGAGCAAGACTGTAAGACGAAAGGAGGGTGAGTTACACCAGCAACCCACTTTTCAAGCTAACAAGCGAGTTACCAGAAATAGAGGGTGAAATCGCTGGAATTAACTTTCAAAATAGTTTTCAGGAGGAAATCAGGACTGTTGGTGTTGAAAATGGACTGTGTGAATTTGGACTGGGTAATTCTTTATCCGCTTCAAATGACTTGTTTATTGTAAATTTGAGTGATTTGAACTTGACTCCTGATATGTTAAAAGTATTACTTAGGGGACGTAAATTTGTTCCTACTAAACTTCCCTTGTATGGTGATGTATTGTTTGAGGTGAAACGCTTTTGTCGTAAACTTCATTTACGTGCATTTTTTGCAGGTGAAGAACCGACAGAAATATGTAAATCAGGGAATATAACTGATTTGGATGATTCCCTTCTGAATGTTTCAATTTACGACTGAGTTTGATTCTGCTGTTTCTTTTTCAGACATTTATGATGGTGATGGGGAAGCAAGCAGTGATAATGGGGAAGCCAGTGGGTTTTGTACTCTGTATGGGAGGTTGTCGTTACCGTCTTTACCGTATCCGAGTCCTTTTATGCCCCCTAAGAAATTTCCTGTTTTGTCTAATTTTGAAGCAATGCTGTCTAAGAAATGAGATTGAGGTTATGAAATTTATTAAAATTAAGTTCAATTTGAACAAACAAGAATAGTTTGCATTAAAAACATTAAGAGAAGAGACTATGGATTATGATTTTATGCAAGCCGATAGAGGTGGTAACTGTGTGATTATGTCTGTATCACAATATCATTTGACAGTTTGATTTATTTTCTAATGAAAATAGTTATGTTAAGTTAACCCAGAACCCCGTTGAACAGTTTAATAAACAGCTGTTGGAAATTTTGGAGAGAGGGGAACGATTAGGTTTTTTGACTTCTAGGGATGTTAAAAAATTATGCATTCCTTTTCTCAAGGACCCAGGTTTTTATGCCTTGCCTAAAATACATAAACATTTGACTGAATCCCCAGGCAGGCCCATAGTACCCTGTTGTGGCTCCTTTCTTTAGCATGTGGGAATTTTTTTAGATAGTTTTTTAAAAAAAATATTTATCTAAAATTCCTTCACTCACAAAGAATACTAACGATTTTTGTAAGTTAGTTAGGAACCTTCAGTAGAAGAATTTTTACTGGGCCACTGTTGATATAAGATCTATGTACACTAATATTAAAATGAAGTGGGGCCTGGAGGCAGTTAGTAAAATGTTAGGGGAAGGACCATGTACTTCCTTCTTATTAAGCTTGCTTGAATTTTGCTGGTCACATAATCCTTTTACTTTTGAGCAAATTTTTTTTTTTTGCAGAAACAAGGTACAGCTATGGGTGCCAATTTTCCCCCAGCTTATGCTATTATTTTTGTCTTTTTTTGAAAATGTTCTCTTATATAAATTGGATTTTTTTGTGAAATCTGTGATTGTTTACCAACGTTATGTAGATGATTTAATTTTTATTTGTCGAGGTGAGGAAGGGGAATTTGATCGGTTTATAAGGTGCCTTAATGACCATTCATTTGACTTGCATTTTACTGGAGTCACTAATAAGCAAGTCATTCAGTTTTTGGATATTGAGTTACATGTGGATACAGATTCTAAAGTACAATATAGACCATTTAGGAAATCCTCATCAGTTAATAACTTTTTACATGCCAGTAGTGCTCACCCTCAACATTTGTTAGATCCTCTTCCTTTTGGAGAATTTGAGGGTTTCTGAACACACCTCTGATGGTAATT
The DNA here is from genome assembly GCF_019279795.1 of Protopterus annectens. NCBI lineage: Eukaryota > Metazoa > Chordata > Ceratodontiformes > Protopteridae > Protopterus > Protopterus annectens. The sequence goes on from NC_056737.1 coordinate 1,340,593,538, forward strand.
TACTTGATTAGGAATTTCTTTTTTGTTAAAGAAAGGCTGTTAGATAGGGGCTGTTCTTTAACTACCATTGAAAAAGCTAGAAAAAAAATTAATGGGTGAATCTGGTGGGACTAGGAATTTGGATAGTTTAGAACATCATGGGGTTATCAGGGATGAAGAAGTTCATTTTGGGAAACGTTTATTTTTTATAACTAAATTTTCCTCTTTTTCTATGATTTTGAAAAATGTGGTTGATAGCCTGTGGCCCATTGTATGTCTTGATACGGAGCTTGGATGTTTATTTCCAAAAGAAGTAACATTCTCATTTGGTAGATTCGCCAGTTTAAGGGAATTATTAAAATGCAAGTAAACCAAAAACAGAGATGAAAGCGAACAATAATACCAGGAACACAATCAAGAGTTCGCCAATGAGATCCAAATGAGGGTCCAAGTCAGAAATAGGGATGTACAGTGTATTAAACCACGCCAACCAGCATTAAAATTTGTAACACATAGGTAGAAGACACCAAAACACATCATCAACACATTAACGTTATAAGATGCAAATACCCCAAGCTAAACAGTACAAACTTTTATGTGTGGCTGAGAATCTAGGACCAATCTCTATCTAAAAGTAATTATTGTAAAACCAATCAGAATACATGAACAAAATAAAAAAAAAAACATTAAATATTCAAAGTTAATCAATCCTATAAAATGACTTGTATATAAATAAATAAGTACTAACCTATAATAAAGCTGCATCTTGTGTGTTAAACGTGTATCAACTTAATCAACAATTTGAAACAATTAGATTTAAAAATAAACAAATAATTAAAAAGTAACAATAATTTAAATGATTTTTGTACTAACATCTGAATCACCATATGGAAAATTAAAGTTTGGCCGCCCTTAATTTCATTCAGGCCTGGCGTTCTCATGGTATCCAGTACAATCTGCGAATAAAGCTCTTGATATTCGAGTTTGGCCACCCACATGCCCCCTCTAATTTCTTTAGGCACCACTTTTAATACAAAAAATAAAAATGATGCTTGTTGGACACACTTCTTTGTGACGGAACAGAGCATTGTTTATATTTCCTTTCCTAATTTCATAAAGATGCTAGTAATTCTCATCCTTAGTTTTCTTTCCTTCTTGCCTATGTAGAATGAATTACATTGCTTACATTGGGCCAAGTAAACCATACCGCTAGTATTGCAATTTGAAAAACGGTTACTCTTTAATATTTCGGTCCCTACTGACAGTTTCTATAAAAGATACATTGTATGTATAGGGGCATTGGGAACACAAACCACATTTGAAAGTGCCTACCTTCTTATGATTGCCTTGTGAACCTTGCCCACACCCAAACTCAAATTCTTGATATCTCTATCCTTCCTCTTTGTAAATTTTAAAGGTTGTTTAATAAATAAAATGTCCAGGTCTGAAAATTCCTCAAATCTTTCCCATTCCTTTCCCATTCCTTATTAATAACACACCTAATAATCCCTGTGTCACCTGTGAAATCCATGGTATAGGCATCGTCCCAATCCATGGAAAAATCTGTGTTAATGGGCTCTGAGGGAATGAGCACTTTCCAAGTATTGGGGCAAATCTATTCTTTCTACCTTCAAAAACTTCTAAGCGGACTTTTTGAATTAGAGCATCAGGATATCCCCTTTCCTTAAACATTTCACAGACAAAACTACATTCTCTCTTAAAATCTTTATCAAGTGATGTCATGCAACTAATTCTAACTAATTGACCTTTTATAAGGTTTCTCTTTTGTAAAAATGGGTGTCCACTAGCATAATGAAGGTAGGAATTTGAAAAGGTACTTTTTCTGTGTACCTTGGAAGAAAAATTACCATTCCTCGTAGAAAGAGAAACATCCAAGAAGGTTAAATCCTGGTAGTCAATATTATAAGTAAAATCCAAGAAATTAGTAGTACTCTTTAAATAAGTCAAATATTCTTGGAATCTGTCCTTGCTGTCTGTCAAAAAAATGCAAATATCGTCCAAAAAATGCTTGTATAAGGACCAACAACTACTAAATTCACTATTCAAGACAAATTTGGTCTCCCACCATGTCAAAATAATGTTAGCATAGGTTGGCACACATTTGGCTTCCATTGCCACCCCTTTGTTCTGCTTGTAAAACTCACCTTCATAATACATATAAGTATTCTTAAGTATTATTTCCATTAATAACAGGCAATTAATGAAATCATTATGGTTGAGGTGACCATTTTCTCTCATAGAATCCTCCAACCATTGTAAGTCTGTATCATGAGGAATGGAACCAAAAAAGGTCCACTATATCTAGGGTGACAAATAACATGTCCTCTCTATAAAGACTAGGTTTTACTTGTCTGAGAAAATCCCAAGAATCCTTAAGCACGACTGGGCCTTTTATGGCTAATTATTTTAATTTGACATCCATAAATTTTGCTAAAGGGGCTGTAATGGAGCCTTCTGATACTATTAATCAAAGAGGTGGGTCCAAATGGTCCTTGGACCTTTGGAATCCCAAATACTGAGGAAACCCTAGAGTTCTTGTTAGTTAAAAAATTAAAAGTATCTAAATTAATTGAACCCTCCATTAACAGGTCATTAAGCATTACATAAATTCTTGAATTGGCAGTATTCACCTCATGGATAGAATTCCTTGAATATTTGTTAGTATCACTCAACAATTCTTTCATTTTAGATTCATACACCATACTGTCCATCTAAACTGTACCCACCCCCTTATCTGGTTGCATAATTCGCACAGTTTTATCACCTTTAAGGGAATCTAGTAGATTATTTTCTTCTTTTGAAATATTAGGATAAACTCTGATTGTTGACATCTTTTTTGATTTCCTTTTCCATGATATTCTCCAGATTTTTGAGTTGTGGGTGGAGTGGTGGGTTGAAGGTGCCTTTCTTCCTCAGAGGTGTGTGAAATTGCCTGTCCCTTGGTTCCTTACAAAATAACAAAGCCAAATTCTTTTTCCTAATAAAAAGTTTCAAATCAACTATGGCTCTGTAAATATTTGCTTTCCTGAAGGGAATAAATTTAAAACCTTTTGAAAATAAATTGAAGTGTTCAACATTGATTTCTAAACCACTATAATTAAATATCTTATAATTTTTGAAAATATAAATGTCATTTTTTGAAATAGTGTCATGATTTTGGGTAATAATTTCCATGCTTTCCTCCCTTGGTTTCCCTTGTGTGTGTAATAGTTGTAATGAACTTGTTCCTTATCCTGTCTGATCTCCGCAACGGTGGATATTCTAAAGGGATGTCTCTGTCATATATAATCTGTCTAGCCTCAAAATCCGCCCCTGGAAAAGGTACATCTGTACTAACCATATTTTCCCCTCCCCTTGATTCCAGTTCCCTGAAACTATGAAAGGGTCTGGATTTGGGATATGCTACACCCTTCTTATATTCCCTAGTGTCCCTTTTTAATTTTCCTTCTTTCCTTTTTACATTATTGACACATAGCGATCTCATTGGCGAACTCTTGATTGTGTTCCTGGAATTATTAAAATGGAAAAATAAGAAATCTCTTGGTTCTATATTAGGTATGTTTAAATGTGGGAAATGTAAAGTTTGTTCAAGGGTGAGGGACATTTCTGGGTCTTGTATTAATGGGAGAAAGTTTTTGATCAATGATATATTTGATTGTAGGTCCTGTGGCGTAGTCTATATTTTAGGTTGTGATTGTAAGTGGTATATTGGACAGACCAAACAGATGATTAAGGTCCATATTTGAACATTTGGGGGATATTCGGAATAGGCAGTTTGACAGTCCTGTAGCAGAGCATTTTCACAACACACATGATGGGAAAGATAATAGCTTATTTTTTAGTGTGCTTGCTAAACCCTATATGTGTAATGGAGTTAACTTTCATCAAAAACTTTTAAAGTTGGAAAGTAGATTAATTTTGAATTCTAGGACTTTATCTCCAATGGAGTTAAACTTGGAGGTTAATTTTAATGTTTAAGTTTTATGAAATGTATATTCATGATCATGGTGGCCCTTTAAGGGTTAATTTTTTTTAATTGACTGCTTAGTCAATTAAGGAAATTATATAAAATGTGGTGTTAGTGTTTGTAAATTATTCCTTGAAGACTTTGTGGTCGAGGTACCAGAACACTATTAAAAAGACACACTTGCAGTTTGCTGGTTCGTTGTGTTTTTCTTGTGGAGTTGATTCAGTGTTTTTGATATGTCTGTTGCTAAGTCACCTTTGTGGAGGGGGAATAACTGTTGCTGATGTCATTCATGTTTCACTGTTGCAGTCATTACATTTGGGTAATCTGCTGGCAGGTTGCCCTCAGTCGGCCTGATTAACAAAGTATTGGGTCCTGCGTCGGTTGCTGTCCCTTCTTCCATGACGTCAGGTAGTCAGGGGTATAAAACATGCAGCCTACGCCATTACATCAGTCTTTCTTGCTGCGCGGTGCCCGAAGCAGTTCGCAAGTGCCGGTTGGCCAACTCCTGAAATTTTCGTTTTCGTGTTTCAGAACCAAAGTCTTAAACTAAAAGCTAAGTACCCCGTTGGGGAAACTTTTTCTTGTTCCTTACCGATGTCAGTAAAAGTTAATAATTGTATTACTTGTGGGAAGCAAATACTTCATAAGGATTTTCATTTGTACTGTATTCCTTGCCTAGGCCCTGATCACGACGTACCTTGCTGTCGGTTTTGTGCTTTATTTAATCAACACACTATCTGTCGTCGGTACATTTTTGCCTCTAAATATTTCGGTTCTCTGTTTAATTATCCAGGAATGACGGTTAACTGTCCAACTACCAGAATACTGAAAAAATGCAAAGAAAAGGACAGACACAGGCCGCTGAGGTCCAAAACTGCCAGCGATGCTTCTCCTAAGCCAGTTCGCCGGTACTCAGTGAGCCCTTGATACCCGCTACTTCTGATTCGCAGGCCTCTACTGAGACCCATTCAGAGTCTGGTATGCTGCAAGATGCTTCACATATGGAACACATGGATGTCTCTACCTTGGATGGGTCCAAAGCCGCTGAGCAGGCTCCGGCTTCTGAGGGTGTATTCAGGCCTACAGACTTGCATATTAAACAGACTCCAACTTCATTGCTAAGGTCTAAATCTTGATGTATGTCTAAAAAATGACGCCCGGGCCACATGTTCATGCCCCTATGCCTAAAAAACAAATGATCAAAATGGCTGAAGATTTAATTACTCTAATCAGGGGTAGTCAACCCCCCTCCTCCAAGAGGCTTAGGATTGAACTTGACTATGAATCTTCAGAACAGGACTCTGTTTCTTCTGACTCTTCTAATGATCTGGATTTGTCCATACCTACTTATGAGGACTCTGATGCAGAGGATTCCATTCCTTCTGCTTCTCCGCCTGAGGATTTCTCTTTTGGAGAAACTTTACATACCTTAAGGGAGCATTTCCACTGGGAAAGTCAGGATTTCTCTGCATCCAAAAAGATAAGAGGCTTAGGGATTTCCTCCTTTTTCCTCAGCATAGGCCTTTGGCTATACCTCCTGTTTTAGACATTGATGATGTGTTTTCGGAAACCAGTATGGCCCCCTGATTCTTTGCCTCCAGCCACTAGCAAACCAGACAGGTACTACAGGGTTCCTAAGTCTCATAAATTCCTTTTCAAAAATCCTGTTGCGGACCCTGAAACCATTTCTCAGGGCCCAAGGGCATTAAGGCTTCTACTGCTAAAAATCCTACCCCTTCTCATAGAGAATCCAGGGAACTGGGTAAATGGGGTTTATACTTCTGCAACCTTAGCAATCAGGGCTTTAAAATGTCAATTCCATATGCTAAAATATCAACAGCATGCCATGGCATTGCTTAAGCAGAAAATGATGATAATTTCTGACTGTGTGGAGAATAAAGATTTGCAGGATTTACTGCATTCAGCTGAACGAGTTGGCAAACATACTTTGCAATGTGGTTTTGATTCTTTAGAGGCCTCTTTCAGGGCTGCTGTTACTGGGTTTGTGCTTAGAAGGCATGTTTGGCTTAAGAAGCAATCTCTGCGTGATCATGTTAAAGCAAAACTTTTGGATGCTCCTTTATAGCAGGACCACATGTTTGCAATAAGGCTGAAGAAGTTCTAAAAAAGATGGAAGATAAAGCTAAATCTATGCAAACTGTGAAAGATTTCTTACAAGTACATCCTCCTAGATTTCGTAGGCACTGGCCTACTAAGAACTGGTCCTTTCCAGCTCCATCCAGAGCCACTCCAACCAAACCCAGACATTCCAAAAGCACCATGTTTCAGTCACAAGGGACTTTCAGAACTAAGCAATGGGGTGCTTCCACTTCCAAATCTGGAAACAACGAGGCACCACCCAATGGTAAACAGTCTCAGTGACTTCCCTTTAAAATTACCAAGCACTTACCTCTTAGCCGCCCCTTTGGGGGGAAAACTGACTTTTCATGCAAAAAACTGGCAAATCATAACCCAGGACAAATGGGTTTTAAATAGTGTCCCAGGGATACAGATTTCATTTCCACACGTTGCCAACTCCAAACTGGTGGCCAGACCTGCCCCCAAATCAGTGGGCAGAGGCTCAGGAACAAGTACTTTCCCTCCTAAACTTGGGGGCTATTCGGCTATTCAACTGGTACCAGAAGAGGAAAAGGGACAAGGTTTCTATTCCAGACTTTTCCTTGTAACCAGAAAAGACAAATCATGGCTTCCAATTCTGGACCTGTCTACTCTAAACACATTTCTGGACATTCCAAAATTCAAGATACTGACTCTTCACCATTTACTTCCTATGCTAGACAAGTATGCTTGATTGGCAACTGTAGATTTAAAAGAGGCTTACCTGCATATCCCAATCAGGGAATCTTGCAGAAGATACCTATGCTTCAAAGCAGGCTACATGCGTTATTGGTTCTCTGCACTGCCCTTTGGCTTGTCTACTGCGCCCAGGGTATTCCCAAAGTGCCTGGCTCCAGTAATTGCATTTTGCAGACTAAGAAGTATTCAACTATATCCATACCTGGACGATTGTCTAATTCAGGCAGAAAACCAGGCCACTCTGCTAAAACATCTGGCGTTTGTAAAAAGGGTTCTAACTTGTCTAGGGTACACCATAAACGAAAAGAAATCACAACTGGTACCCTCAAAAAATTACATTCCTGTGTGCAAGCTTGAATACAACTGCCCAGATGGCTTTCCTTATGCCAGAAAAGCAAATTCATTTGGTGACTTACTTCGAACAGGTGGCCACCAAAACCCTGCTATCTGCAAGACAAATACTGCAAGCTTTGTGGTTCATGGCCTCCTGCATTCTTCTAATTCCATATGCAAGACTGCATATGAGGAAACTTCAGTGGTACTAAAAAAGTTTATGGAGTCAGCATTGTCACAGCCTGGAAACAATGATTCCTATCATGCCTTGCCTGCGCCTAGAGTGCCTATGGTGGGCAGAAACCTGCCAGCAAAACAAGGGACTGCCATTCACACCAGGGCAAATGGAGCCGAAATCAAATGCACCTTCATATCAATCAAAAAAAAAATGCTAGCTGTACAGAATGCTCTGACAGCCTTCAAGTACTACCTTCATCCCGGGCAACTACTGGTAAAGACTGACAACACCATGGTAATGTGGTACATAAACAAGCAAGGGGGTACACATTCTTACCCCCTTTGCAGACTAGCCATGGCATTGTGGAACACGGCCTTGAGCTACCAAGTACAGCTACAAGCTCAATTCCTGCCAGGAAAGCTGAATGTTCTGGCAGACGAACTTAGCAGAAATCTCATGGACCCACACGAATGGAAACTGGAACCATGGATTTTCAACATGTTGACACGCAAATGGGGGAGCCCAGACATAGATTTTTTTGCATCACCCCAGAATTATCAGTTGGACAAATTTTGCACAAGAACTCCTCACAAAAAAAAAGCCTGGAAAGTGGATGCTCTGTTCTTCAGCTGGAAAAAACTATCTATGCCTTTCCCCCTCTGCCTCTCCTTTCCAAAGTTCTACTAAAAGTCAAACAAGACAAACCAAAAATGATTTTGATTGCTCCAGACTGGCCTCGCCAACACTGGTACCCACTCCTGTGCAGTATGTCACTAATTTCCCCATGGCACCTGCCTCAGACACCTTCCTTACTGTCTCAGCAGGAGAGCCAAATTCTGCACCCTCAGCTCCAAACATTGAATCTTGCAGCTTGGCTAATCATTTAAATTCTCCCTTGGCATCCCTCAGCAAACCTGTGAGGGATGTCATTTTGGAGGCGAGAACATCTAGTACTAGAAAATATTATGCTGACAAATGGAAAAGATTCTGTGCCTGGAATCAATCTCAAGGGATGAGCACAGCCATACCCAATTTAGCTCAGATTTTGCAATACTTAAATGAGATGCTTCACAAGGGCCTGCATTTCTCCTCCATAAAAATCCATGCCTCAACCATTTCAACTCATTACAACAAAGAACCACCCCTATTCTAACATCCTCTGCTAAAGCAGTATCTCAGAGGGGCCAAAAACTTGAGACCACCCAGGAGGGCTCCAGCCCCTGCTTGGGACCTTAACTTTGTATTGGAGAAACTCACTCTACCTCCTTTTGAGCCAGCTGCCACTGCAGACTTAAACTTTCTTTCCTGGAAAACATCTTTCCTTTTGGCAGTCAATTCAGCTAGAAGGATATCTGAATTACAGGCCCTTATGGCAGTGGAGCCTTTCTTCATCTTTCATGCGGACAGGGTGTCACTCAGGACCAATCCATCCTTCATGCCCAAGGTGGTATCCAGTGTGGCTCTTAGTCTATTCATTTGCCAACTTTCTTTCCCGGTCCACAGAACAAGGGGGAGCAGATTCTGCATTCATTGGATGAACACGCGCAACTTAGATTCTACTTGGACATGACTAAATCTCGAAGAAAATCTGAACAACTGCTGGTAGCATTTGCTGCAGAGGCAGTGGGGAAAGCCATTTCAAAACGAACCATTTCTAAATGGATAAGCCATTGCATTAATTTCTGCTATAAGCACCATGGAAAACCTATCCCCCAGGGGATCAGATCTCATTCCACCAGGGCTGCATCTACTTCAACAGCCTTTCTCAGAGGTGTGCCTACCAGGGATATTCTAGAAGCTGCTACCTGGAGTTCAGTTCATACTTTCACCAAGCATCATCACTTGCCAATCTTCTGTAAATCCAGGGCTGGCTTTGCCACTGCTGTTTTGCAGGGCCTTATAGCTGGTCCTAATGCTGTATAAATCCATCCTCCCAACCATAACTTTGGGAATTACCCAAATGTAATGACTGCAACAGTGAAACACAAAGAACATAGTACAGTTGTGTGCACTTACCATAAATGTAGATGTTCAAGAGTATTCACTGTTGCAGTCCTGGTTACCCTCCCTCCAGCCCCCTGTTTTTCTCTTACTATACCTCTACTTTCTTCTACTATGCTTAGAAGTCTTTTTGGTGTATTTGCTTTTGTTTGGAGGTATATTTTGGTGTTTTTATTTACTTATATTTTTTGCTCCCATTTGGTGGGCATCTGACATATGGGGCAAGAAAAACTGATGTAATGGCGTCGGCTGTATGTTTTATACCCCTGTCGACCTGACGTCATGGAAGAAGGGACAGCAACCAACGCAGGACTCAAGAGTTGGTTAAACAGGCCGACTGAGGGCAGCCTGCCAGCAGATTACCCAAATGTTATGGCTGCAACAGTGAATACACCCAAACATCTACATTTATGGTAAGTGTACACAACTGTACTTTCTCCATTCCACAGGAACAAAGCCTGTGGTTAGGCTATGGTTGAAAAAGGTACTTAATGGTGATGCTAGTTCATGTTTTAGCCTGTTTAGAAGACGGCCTGGGAATGCTGTCTGGTCCCATAGAGGCTGTGTTTTTTTTTCCTTTGACAAGGCTTTGATGACCTGCTCTTCAGATATGTTGGGGGGGGGGGGGTTGTTGGGAGAAGGTTTATGATAAGTTTGGAGGGGATAAGGGAGGGAAATTTTCACCAATCCTATCTGCTAACAGATTTGCTATCTCTGTGGGGTCAGTGTAGGTGTGCGTGTGACACTGTTGGTCTCTAGTTCTGCACATGCTGGGGTCCTACCTCTTTGGCTACATTCATAGCTGTAAAAGGACCTTGTGGTTATTCACGGCTATGCTTGCCAAGTTTTTCTTAAAGAAGATTGTAGAGATTTGAGAAGTTGTCTTATTTGCCTGTTGAGGCTGAGGAGGATGTTTTTCCATTGTTGGGACATCACCTTTGTTTTCTTGGACAGCAACTTTTTGCGTTTATTTTAAAGTTTGGTGATGCTGGATGTCAATCAAGGCAGCTTGTTTTTACTTGGGGCTCTGGTTTTGATTCTTTCTGGTACAGCCAAGTCTACACACTTATGCAAGTGATTCTGCAGGTCTTTAGTGTGAGTTTCTGTGTAGTTGCCACTTCCAGCTGCGGGGTGGTGCTTGGAATGCATTTATAGCTCCACCTAGGTGGGTATATTTTACCTTGATGAAGTTTTTAGTTTGATTTCTCCCTTTGTGAGTTCTGGTGTTGGTGCCAGTTCGAAGTTGACCGATTTGCTCCTCTTGTCGGGGTATGAAGAATTTTCTCCAGGGCATTTAATTTAACAAAATCAAGGAACTTTTGCACTAGCGAAGGTTTCCCAGTTGATGGTGGGATAATTGAAATCCCCCATAAGCAGAGTGTTCGGTAATAATTTGGATTGTCTCCAGTTTGGTCAAGTAGACTTTATGCGCGCTGTGACCATTGGAGGGGATCTATAACTGGCTGTGACTTAAATGGTGTTCTTACCCACCATAACCTTAACTTGGAGTAACTCCCTTGATTTGTCCAGTCTTACTGGATGGGATGTGAACTTCTCTGATATAGATAGAAACGCAGCCTCCTTTGGTTCTTATATGTTCGTTTTGAGGTCTGAAGGTGTGGGAAGGCATTGTAGCCTTGCAAGACAGAGGTACTGTTTGAGGCTTTGAACCAGGTTTCTGTGACTGCACAGACATCTAAATCTTCCAGTGATAGAAGTGCTTCCAGGGTGTAAAGTTTTTGGTTTAATCTCCTAGTGTTTAGCAGCATGACCCTTCTTTTGTTATGATTGGCAAATTTGACATTTGTAAATTTTAAAGCCTTAACTAAAAAAAAGCGCTATGGGGGTGGCAAGAGCCTTTACTAGCAGCTGAAAGCCTTAGAGGTGCCAGGTGCAAATTGTCTCTGGGAAAGCAGCGAGGTTTGTCAACCATGACTTCCCAGGCTGGATCCCCTTTGAATGACACCAAAAACTAAGACTATTATTGAAATCAATCCTTTTTTGTTTATACTATGGCATCAAAATAAAAAAAATAAAAAATAAAATTTTAGGTGAGAGTAGTATGCTGCTCTAGGCTAGGGATATAACTGCCTGGGACACATACTCTGAGAGCTTAACCATGGCTCTTTTTGTAGTCCAGCGAGGTACATCTCTGGTCATTCACACCAACATGAACTGACAGACTCAGTACTTGTTGCTGAGAGACCTTGAGTGCTTGTGTGATTTGGCAAATCCTGGCACCAGACAGGCATGTCTCTTTGTCCAAACTGGTAAGTGGGACATCCGTGTGTCTCACTACTGAGTCTCCAATGACAATAAAACTTGGTTTTTGAGTGTTACGCCTCACGGGCTTGGTGGCTGAGACACTTTTGTTGCTATGTGTCATGGGTGCTGTGGAGAATGTGTTAGCTGCACCAGACTTGTGTTATGGAGGTTTATGATATTTCAGTAAGTTTTTCAAGAGGACCTTTGGATATGTGGATTTAAATGTTTGATGCGTACTTAAGTGTGTGAGTAGTGGTATGTGTATGAGTAGTGGTACTATGTGAATATGTAGTAGTAGGTGAGTTGACAACTTTCTAAGTGTTAGTTTTGAGTGAGAGAGAGCATGGATTCTAGACTCTTGGTGTAAATACATCTCTCGCACTCTGTACTAGATTGTGTTATTAGTAGAGGGTTATTTGTGTACATGAGGCATTTGCTACACTCCCTCAAGAAAAATCCCAAGTCAACAAGGTTGACAGGAGAAACAAGGGTAGTCCAACTGTCCATAATGCTAGGCTGAAGACTGTTATAACTAGGGGTAGCTTTTCAGAAAACTATCACTGAGGAGCTCGGCGAATGGCTATTTCTTCCTGGGTTTTAAGGGAAAATTTGGTAAATGTAACTGTGCACAGTGCTGTGCAATGCAAAAACAACCTGCTCAGATGCAGGGCCTAAATACCGGAAGGTAAAACTTGAAAAAACTCTTAACAAAATTCAAAAGGACCAATTAGGATGCTTATTCCAAGCCATAGACTGGCCTCCCTTTACCAGTCAGGTCCCAATCAACACAGTTCTCTCACAAAAATGCAGATAGGCCCCTTCCAATCCAAGATGGCCTGGAAAATGTGCTCAGAACAAACCACTACAAACAGTTCCAGGTTGAAAACTGTTGTCATAAATGGGAGCTTTTCAGGATCGATCAAGGAAGAGTTCAGTGGATGGGCATTTCTGCTGGGAGTTTTTTTTGGTGGTGGTTTAATAGGTTACAGATCACTAGCAGTATTTCTTTAACCAGGAAAGTACTAAGGACGAAGACTGCACTAATGTGCCATGGCTGTATCTAAGGGAAAAATTGTGTAATTTATCTGTTCGGCTATAGCACACAGTTGCGCAGCAGTGCTTGATACTGCATGATGTGCAAAGAAACCTTCTTCAATACCAGGAGCTAAAAACTTGAAGAAAACAAAAACTTTAAAAAGATTCAAAAGGACCAGTGAGGATGCTTACTCCGAGCCCTAGACCAGCTACCTATCACCAGACAGGATCCAGTCAGCCAGCACACTCCTCTTACTAGTGTGCAGAAGGGCCCTTCCAATCAAAGATTGCCTGGAAAACATGCTCAAAATAAACAGCCACTGCAAACAGACCCATATGCAGCAAACTTGTATCTGGTCTATGCTAAAGCTACTAGCTACTCTATTTTCAGCAGGGAACACTAGAAAATGTTTAATATTGCAGAAAAAATAGCAGTGCGACGTTAAAAAATGTTTAAAACATCTGAAAATCAGCAAGGAGACTCTAAAGAATGTTTTAGACAGTTAACAAATCGGTTATTTTAACATTGCTTGGCAGGGAAACCAGAACAAGGAGAACATGTTGCTTTGCAACAGAGAAAAGTACCAGCAATACTTAAAACAGTGAAAATAGCAAGAAGAGCTTGTATACAGTGAAAACGGCAATAAAATACAATTTAACAGGCACAGTAAGACAATATAACAGTGCTGTAGTTTAAGTGCACAGTATATAAATACAGTATTAAAAAACGTGCAGTAAATAGTATAAATAGGCAAAAAACAAAAAGGGGAACCTATGGTTGTTGGGCATCTGGATTACATTATCAGCTCTGTTCCATACCCTTTGGACTATCCACTGCACTGCGAGTGTTCACATAGTGTCTTGCTCCAGTTATAGCTCTTTGCAAGCTACAGGATATGCATATTTTGACAAGTTACTTATCTTTGCAATGTCTTTTTGTAAATATCATTAATTTCTCACTTGGGTGAAAGATCTCTTACACAAGCTGGGGTTCCAAAAGAACATTCAGAAGTCTTGTTTGACTCCTATCATTCAAGATTGTTCTCTTGTCATGTCTACTCGACACCTCAGTCCAAGAGCTTTTCTTCCACAGCAAACATAAATCTGTAACTAGATCTGTTTGTGAGGTTTTCCATTCTGACTATAGTCAGTGTGTGGGAATACCTCAGGATTTTAGATCTCATGGCATCTGTGATCATCTTGATACCCCTGGCAAGACTCCATATGAGAAAAATACAATGGAATTGGAAGTCTCTCTGGTCCCAGCACCTACACCTATTATCTTTTCAAATCCCATTCCTATGGTTTGTCAGAAGAGAAATCTGTTGGTGCAGACAGCAAATATCTCTAAATTCAAGTCTGCATTTTTCACCCCTCCTCCAAACCAGTCAGTCACCACTGACACCTTAGACTTTGCTTGGGGAGCAGTTTCAGGAGGGATAAAATTGCACGGTATTTGGGACACCAAGGGCAATCACAAGCATATGGATGTGAAAGAGATGATTGCTGTGATCAAGACACTCAACTCTCTGGATCATCTGTGGTCCCCTGGACCTCTTGAGGTTGTTACAGACAATATCACAGTCTTGTGGTACATTATCAAGCAAGGAGGAACCAGGTCTTACTCCACTTGCAGACTAGTCATGTTGGATTGGGATATATCTCCTCTGCATACTTTTACTCTATAGGCATCCTGCAATCCAGTCAAAGCACAGTTGTGGTGGCAGACAAACTGATCAGGGCAATATCAGACCTTGTTGAATGGAAACTGTATCAGAAAATTTCCAAGATTTGATCTATCTGTGGGGAGTTCCTCAAGTAGACCTTTTTGCATCCTCTTTTAATAACCAGCTACAAACTTATGCTCCAGCATTCCATGCAAGAAGGTCAGGAAAACAGATGCTTTTTCTTTTCCTTTGACAGGAGTGTCCCTTGTTTTTAACTTTTTCCACTTGATGTCTAGAGTTGTTCTGAAGATTCATTAGGAGTCCCCCAAGATCATTGTGGTGACTCCATTCTGATCCAGGCAGCAGTAGATATCCCTTCTTTTGGAAAATTTCAGGAGCAATTACAAGTTTCCTCACAGAATGGATCTGCTTAGGCAAGAATAATGTTTGATACCTCCTGACCCCATTCATCTTCAGTTGACTGACTGGATGATATTTTCTTAATTTCCTTTAGGCACCTGTTTACTGAGGATTGCAGCAGCTACTAATGGAGGCAAGAAAGTCTGCCACTGAATAACCATATATTAGCAAATACAAAAGGTTGTCTATTTGGTGCCAACAAAATAACCAGTACCCATTCAGTGCTAGTGTTTCTCTGGTTTTAAAGTGTATTAGTGAGTTACTATCCTCTGGCCTTTCTTACTCTTCCAAAGTTCATTTATTGGCCGTTTCAGCATGTCTGCTGATGGCTCCACCTCTTTCAACATATTCTGATTTCAAAATGTTTTTGAAAGGGGCTTTTGTTTAAGAAACCTTCAAGAAAACGGGGGAGGGGGTGGCTCCTTCTTGGGGTCTTAATATTGTGTTGGAGAAGCTAACTTGCTCCATTTCATCCAGCTCATCTAGCTGACTTGAGGTTTTTAATGTGGAAGACTGTTTTGCTCATTGCCCTGACCTCTGCAAGAAGAGTATCTGAGTTGTAAGATGTTATAGTGAGTCAACTGTATCTCATTTTTCACAGCGACAGGGTTTCTTTGAGAAGTAATCATTCTATTATGCCCAAAGTTGTATCCAAACTGTCTACCTGTTTTTCCCTGAACCTAAAAATGAGTGAAAAAAGATGCTCCATATCTTTGATTTCTGCAGACAACTCGGGTACTATCTTGAGAGAAGAAAATCTTTCAGATGTTCGGATCAGTTGTTCATTTTATGTGAAGATGATAAGGGATAACCTGTGTTAAAACACTGTTTCCATATGGCTTTCTCAGGTTATTCCAGACAGGGTTGAAGCCTGTTCTGGCAGGGCCTTGGCTTTTTCTGTTGCTTTTTGGAAAAAGTTGTATTCTGGAAGTAGCAACTTGGTCCTCTGTGCCTACTTTTACAAAACACTACAAGCTTGTTTCCTTCTGTAGGTCTAGATCTGTCCTTTGGTGAGACCATTTTCCAAGGACTCCTGGATCCTTCCTCTTGCACCTTCCCAGTGTAGCTAACTACCCGTATAGCTAAGGCTACTTCAGTAGTGATCAGTATAAATAACGTAGTACAGTTCAAGTAAACTTACCATAACTGTAGATGTTTAACTGATCACTGCTGGAGTAGCCGTTCCCTCCCTCCAGCTCCCTCAATAACCTTTTTTGTTTTTTTGTTGTTGCCAGGAAGTGTGTATATTTTTTCTCCTATTTATGTCCTGGCAAGGATGGGAAAGCTTTTCACAGATTTGGGAAAAGTTTATTCTTCTGCTACCTCAGCTTTCAGAAATTTGAATTGCCAGGATCATATGTTTTTACTGGCTTCTTTTGAGAATATGAGAAAGTTAGCTCAATCTTTCTGATCCATAGGTTGACTGCTTTGAATCATTTGTTTACTCCTTGGGTAACCAAGCTCTCCTTAAAGTTCTGTTACAACACTGCTGCTGATTCTGTTGAGAAGATTTAATTTGGATATGTTCTCAAAGTCTTCCAGAAGACGTTAAAGCTGAATTTTTAAATTCTCCACTGGACAAAGGTGTTATTTTTAGCCTGTGCTTCTGAGGTCCTTAAAAGAATTGATGGGAAGGGAAATTAATTTTGGGGGGGGTCAGTCATATTTTCAACTCTCATTTTCCAAATTCAGTAATAACTTTTCTTCCTTCTCTGGTTCCTTTTTCAAGACGCAGATAAGTGTCACCAAGTTTTGGGAAAGCAAAGTTTCAAAAAGCAGTGGCAAAGGAGTCTTAAATTAAAATAGGGAGAGCGTCCAACAACCAAGGACAGTTGAAAACATCAGAATGACTGTTTGCTCCTTTGACCCCACCCTGGCAATCTTGCAACCCTTTCCATTATTCTAGGACTCCATCTTCCTCAGCAACATTATCTCATGCAAATTGGTTCCACGTATTCTTCGATACTTTACTTTTTATTGCAGCAAACCTGCTTTTTCATCAAAGACTTTAAACTAGAAAAAAGTATTTTTGTTAACTGTTATGTGACTTTTGCGTACCTGAGAATCACTTTTTTCATCTTTACTTTTTTGGTAAAATGTTAAAAGTTGTTTAAAACTGCTTTTTTTCTGTGGAGAAACTATTTGTGCTTTTTGCTGTAATGTCTTTTCAGGGAAAAAGTTTCTTGAAAAAGAAAGAAAAAAATCGTAGTTGTTTTACCAACTATTGCTGCTAATCTTCCTTGGGAATCGCACCGTTTTTAGTTTGATTATGTCACTGTCATTGTCTGCTGCCCTAGAAAGGGAGACAGATTATGTAAAGTTCCTTAGCTATTTACATTTTCATACATTAATTCCAGACCTAACCCAGCAGCTTTTGCCTACGTTTTTGCATTAAGCAGCAAGTTAGAACTTTCTTGCAATATTTCAATGTCAGTGAAAGACTTGAGTGATTTCCTGTAATTCTGTTATGGATGGGGCAGTGCAGATAAGGGTTGAATCATTGGAATGTTGTACACAAGTGGCAAGTGTTGTAGTGGTGTGAAGTTTATTTATGAAACTATTAAATAGAAGGGAGGTGAATATTCACCCTTGGGGAATACCAGAAGAGACTGGTTGAAATGCTGAAAGATTTTGTTGCCCTTTAGTTGCCTGTTGATTGCATAAATAACTTTGATACCAGGAGTGGGAGGGGGTAAGTGAGACCTAGTATTGCAAGTTCAGAGAGGAGCTGTTGGTGGGACACTGTCAGATGCTTTGGAAAGGTCAAGGAGAAGTAAAGAAAAAACGATTGCCCTCATTTCTGTTGGTTTACTCTCTTGGTGAAGTTGGAAGTGAATACATTTCTCAAAGGTTTTAGAGAGGCTTGATAGGATAGCAATAGGTCTGTAGTTTTATAGCTCTATTGAAGTACCTCCTTTGTGAAGCGGTACAGTAATGGATTTTTTCCAGATGAATGCGACATAGTTTTCAGTTATCTACTGGTTTATCAGAGTGGAGGCAGGGACGGCTAGTGCTTCTGCACCTGTTTTGAGGGGACTCATTGGGAAGTTTATTGGCAGCTGATGTTGTTGCTTTTAATTTGGCTAGTAATTTTTCATGATTGTTGTTGGGACAGGCTGAAAACTAAAAGACAATGTGTTGCTTTCAAGAACTGATGTAAGTTTGGATGAGTGAAGTGAGGTGGTCATTGGTTGGTGATAGAGGTGACTGGATGAAATGAGTGTTGAACTGAGTAACAATGGGACTGTCTGTTTGAAGTAGAAGGACAGAATGTAGTGGTATGGCCAGAGTGTAAAAGATTATTTAGAGAGGACCAAAAAACCTTGGGGTTGTTTTGCTGTTTTTTGAGCATACTGTAGTATGATTTCTTGTCAAATTTAACAAGGGTCTTAGTATGGTTTCTGAGATCTAAAATTTTGGTAGGCATGTTGTGTTCTTATTCTTCTACCATTCTTCCCGTGCATTATCTGTTTGTGGCATGAGCTGTTTAGTCTCTTGTCAGCCACGGCGCTGTGTTAGATTTTACCCTTTTTGTCCTAACTGGAGCTGAATCATTTAGTATTTTTAGGGAGATATGATTGAAGTGAGTAACTGCTTTACCTTGGGGAATTGCTCTTAATACATTCCAATTATAGTGGGACAGGGTTGTAATAAATGTGTGTCTGTCATATTGGGTTAAATTACATACTTGTTTATAGATTGTTTGTATGAACCATGTTGTTGTCTGGTTACATAGGCTGGGAGGTGGTCACTTACAATATCTGGTAAGCAACCAGAGAATTTTATATTATGGGGGTTTGTTAGTCAATATCCAGTCCAGTCTGGACAGTCTATTAGTGTTTTTTTGATTCTGGTGGTGGAGCTTATTGGCTGAGTGAAGCTAAATTGATGAATAGAGTCCTTGAGGTTGCTGCTGCTGTTTATGGATTGCCAGTCTATGTTTAGAGCACCAAAGATAAAGGATGTTCTTCGTGTTTCACTGTTGCAGTCATTACATTTGGGTAATCTGCTTGTAGGTTGCCCTCAGTCGGCCTGATTAACAAAGTCTTGGGTCTTGCGTCGGTTGCTGTCCCTTCTTCCATGACGTCAGGTCATCAGGGGTATAAAACATGCAGCCGATGCCATTACATCAGTCTTTCTTGCCATGCGGTGCCTGAAGCAGAAGCAGTTTGCAAGGCTGGTCAGCCGACTCCTGAAATTTTCGTTTTCGAGTTTCAGAACCAAAGTCTTCAACTAAAAGCTAAGTACCCCGTTGGGTAAACTTTTTCTTGCTCCTTCCCGATGTCAGTAAAAGTTAATAATTGCATTACTAGTGGAAAGCAAATACCTCATAAAGATTTTCATTTGTACTGTATTCCTTCCCTAGGCCCTGACCACAATGTACCTTGTTGTCGGTTTTGTGCTTTATTTAATCAGCACACTGTCCGTCGTTGGTATATTTTTGCCTCTAAATATTTCGGTTCTTGGTTTAATTATCCGTAAATGGTGTCTGTTAGCCGTCTGACTACCGGAATTCCGAAAAAATGCAAAGATAAAGACAGAGACAGGCTGCCGAGGTCCAAAACTGCTGATGACGCTTCTCCTAAGCCAATTGCCAGTTTGCTGGTACTTGGTGAGGCGCTTTTGCAGCCCCTGATACCCACTACTTCTGATTCGCAGGACTCTACTGAGTCCCATTCAGAGTCCGGTATGCCGCGAGATACTTCAACTATGGAACCCACGGATGTCTCTACCTTGGATGGTTCCGGAGCCGCTGTGCAGGCACCGGCTTCTGAGGGTGTATTCAGGCCTACAGACTTGCATATTAAATCAATGCCTTCTTCATTAATAAGGTCTAAATCTCTATCTGTGTCTAAAAAACTGACTCCCAGGCCACATGCTCAGGCCTCTATGCCTAAACAAAAAATGATAAAAATGGCTGAAGATCTAATAAGTCTAATCAGGGGTAGTCAAACCCCAAGAGGCCTAGGGCTGAGCTTGATTATAAATCTTCTGATCAGGATTCTGTTTTTTTCTGACACTTCTGATGATCTGGATTTGTCCTTGCCTACTTATGAGGATTCTGATGCAGAGGACTCTATTCCCTCTGCTTCCCCTCCTGAGGATTTTTCTTTTGGGAAAACCTTACATACTCTGAGGGAGCATTTTCACTGGGAAAGCCAGGAATTTTCTGATTCAAAAAAAGAGGCTTAGGGATTTCCTTCTACTTCAGCATAGGCCTTTGGCTATTCCTCCTGTACTAGACATTGTTGATGATGCTTTCTCTGAATCCAGTTTGGCCCCTGATTCCCTGCCTCCTGCTCCCAGTAAACCTGACAGATACTACAGGGTCCCTGAGTCCCATAAGTTCCTTTTCAAAAATCCTGTTGGAGATCCAGAGACTATTTCACAGGGGCCCAAGGGCATTAAGGCTTCTACTGCTAAAAATCCTACCCCTTCTGATAGAGACTCCAGGGCGCTGGATAGATGGGATAAAAAGGTTTATACTTCAGCAGCCTTGGCAATTAGAGCTGTAAACTGCCAATTTCATATGTTAAAGTATCAGCAACATGTTATTGGACTGCTTAAACAGAAAATGATGATTCCTGACTGTGTGGAAAATAAAGAATTACAGGATTTAATGCATTCTGCTGAACAAGTTGGAAAACATACTTTGCAATGTGGTTTTGATTCTTTAGAGGCCTCTTGCAGGGCTGCTGTTACTGGGTCTGTGCTTCGAAGGCATGCTTGGCTTAAGGAGCAGTCTTTGCCCGATCATGTTAAAGCTAAATTGTTGGATGCTCCTTTAAATCAGGACCGCCTGTTTTGCAACAAGGCTGAAGAAGTTCTTAAAAAGATGTAAGATAAAGCTAAATCTATGCAAACTGTTAAAGATTTTTTTACAAGTTCAGCCTCCTAGATTTAGTAGACACTGGCTTTCTAACAATTGGTCCTTTCCAGCCCCTTCCAGGTCTTCTCAAGCCAAACACAGCCACAGCAAAAACCCCAGGATGTCCTTCATGGATGCATCTGCAGTCATAACAACTGGTTGTCCTGTCGTCAGGCAGCCCCTCAGTCGGCCGGATTCCAAAGTCCGGGTCCGGCTTCGGCTGATGTCGCACTTCACCCGACGTCATCTCTGTTGGTCTTCGGGTATAAAGGCATCAGCCGACGCCATTTTCCTCAGTCTTTCTTGCCGCGTATGCTCAAGCAGAAGCTGTTCGCAAGTGCCGGTCGGTCGGATCCAGAGATTACTTCTACCGAATACTATCGAAGACTTCTAAAGCTAAGTACCCGTTGGGGACTCTTTCTTGCCTCAGCCGATGTCAGAAAAGTTAATAATTGTTTAACCTGTGGGAAACAAATACCTCATAAAGATTTCCACTCTTATTGTCTGCCTTGTTTAGGCCCAGCCCACGACGTAGCTGCCTGTTCGCCTGTAAGCTTCCTTCAACCGACTAACGCTTAGGCGTCGATCGGAGTTTGCTGAACAGTTTTTCGGTTCTGATTTTGCGTACATTATGCCGCCGGATCCTCCGACTACCCAATCTACCAAAAACGAAGATAAAGATCCGACATCAGGGTCCGCGGTTTTCGGCCGAAACCATGGTTAAGCAAACCGCGAGTGTCTCGGTTTAGGCCGAAACCGAGAAAACTGATCAAAGTACAGCTGAATCTATCTCTACAACTGAGGCCCCTGCTACCACCCTTGAATCGGCCTCAGAAATTTAATCCACTATGGTGGTTGCCACTGACTTATCAGACATCATTCCCTTGGATGTCTCTACCCCAGCACGTGGTGCTGCTAGGCCTCCAGCAACCATGTCCATTAAGGCCTTCGCCAGGGCTAAAGCAGCCAAGACTACTAAAACAGTGCCTGTTAAACCCCCTACTACCAGGCCCTCCTCTAGTTCTCAAATGCTTACTCTGGCAGAAGATTTAATTTCATTAATTAGAGGATCTCAATCTCACCCAGACAGGGCCTCTCAGCCCCCAGAGAAGAGACCTAGGGCAGAGCCCCCTGAGCCAGTGTCCTCTGATGATTCTGCCGATGAATCAGACATAACTGACCAGCCAGAGGCTCCTTTCTCCAATTTTGAAGACTCTGATGCTGAAGAATCCATTCCAGCTGCTTCCCCCCCCAGAAGAATTCTCCTTTGGGGAAACCTTACATGCCATCAGAGCAGTGCCAATGGCAGCAACAGGATTTTCAGACTCCAGAAAAAGACTTAGGACCTTTCTGCACCTTCCACAGCACAGGCCCTTAGCTATACCTCCTGTTCTCTCTGTGGTGGATGATGCTTTCAATGATGTCTGCTCAGACCAGATTCTTACCTCCAGCCCCTGCCAAACCAGACAGATTTTACAGGGTGCCAGACACTCATCACCACCTGTACAAGGCCCCACTTGCAGACCCAAACTATATCCCAGGGTCCCAAGGCAGTAGCAGCGACCATAGCTAAAAAACCCTATTCCTTCTGAAAGGGAAGCAAGGTCATTAGACAGATGGGGCAAAAGGTTCACACTTCAGCTACTCTCTCAGCTAGAGCTTTAAACTGTCAGTTTCATGATACAATACCAAGAGTTTATGCTTGATCAGTTAACTAAAAGCTAACCACTGATGAATCTCTTGATAAGAATATGTATTAGAAAATGGTAAATAACATACAACAGGTTGTGGGGTAACCATTCCTTCAAATGTGGCTATGATGCACTGGAGGCTTCATTTAGATCAGCCATGACTGGCACAGTGATAAGAAGGCATGCTTACTAAAGGAGCAAGCTTTCACCGGATCATGTTAAAGCTAAGCTGCTGGGATGCTCCTATGGATAAGACAAGTTTGTTTGGTACACCTGCCCAGCAGGTTATGAAGAAAAATGGAAGAAAAGGGCAAAATCTGTTCAAACGTTAAAGATTTCTTGCAGGTTCAACCCCCAGGTTTTAGCAGGAACTGGCTCCTTGCCAAAATTGGTCCTTTACTGACTCCACAAGATCTCAAAGGGGCAGGAATAGACGCTCCAGAGGCAGAAACCAATCCAGAGGAGGTGCCTACAGAGGACGACAGTGGGCAAGGTAACAACAGAGGCACAGACACCACCTCTGCCACTACATCAACACAGCCACAGTGACTTAACCCTAACCGGGCCTTTACCAGGGAACAAATAGCAGCTCCTTCTAGGCGAAAGTTAACCTTATTTTCAAAGAACTGGCAACTATATAACAAAAGACAAGTGGATTTTACAAACCATAGATCAAGGTTACCGTTCCACTTCCACACTTTTACCAGTCAAAAGAGGAATGCCAAATCTACCTCCAAATCAAAAAACAGAGGCTCTACAAACAGATAATGCAGTTAGCAAAAATGAGAGCTGTGGAAAGAGTGCCAACAGCAGAGCAAGGAAAGGGGTTTACTCCAGATTATTCCTAGTCCCAAGAAAGGGAAAAAAAGTTGAGACCAATTCTGACCTGTCCACCTTAAATACTTACATCATTGTCCCAAAAATTCAAAATGTTGACCCTACAGCAACTTCTTCCCCATGTTGGGCAAGGAGTGCTGGCTGGTAACTCTAGGGATCTCAAGGAGGCATACCTGCACGCCCCCATCTCGACCAATCTGCAGAAGATACCTCAGATTTCTTTGCAGGATCAGAGCACTATCAATTCTCAGCATTGCCCTTTTGGCTTATCTACTGCTCTCAGAGTATTCACAAATGCCTGGCATCAGTAATCGCCTCATTGCAGACTACAGGGAATTCAAATTTACCCAAATCTGACTCCACTGCCTGCTACAAGGGGACAACAAAAGCAAGCTGAACAGATTTACAAAGGGTCATTTACTTGCTACAAGCACTGGATACACAGTCAATTTACAAAAGTCAAGGCTGATACCATCCCAAACAAGGACATTCTTAAGCTGAATTGGACACAGTAAAACAAATGGCATTCCTAACTACAGAAAACAAAAAGAACTCCCCTCTTACTTCTTGGCACTAACAAAACTGGAACAAGTTAACAGCAAGAAAAAGTACTGTGCAGGCCTTGGGCTACATGGCATCATGCATAATCTTGGTCCCACTTGCCAGACTACATATGAGAAAACTACAGTGGTACTCTAAAGAATTTATGGTCCCAACACAGACACAGCCTAGGAAAACAGAAATCCCACTAATTCCATGCTTAAAACAGGAGTTCCTATGGTGGGCCTACAGGCATGCCAGTCAAACCCAGGGCTACCCCTTTTCGAGATGTCAAGCAAGCCAGACCATCACAACAGACGCCTAGACCTAGGGATGGGGCACACATGTTGGGATAAATGCGCGGCAAGGATTGTGGACACAGGATCAACTTCACCTGCACATCAACCTAAAAGAAATGCTGGCAGTAAACTGGCAATCCAAAATTTCAGACTATTTCAAAGAGGGCCAGTTGATGATAAGGAGCGGTAGACAACACTTCACAGTCATGTGGTACATCAACAAACAGGGAGGCACTCCATTCATACTCCCTTATGCAGAATGACTTTGAGCTGTGGGACCCTGGGCACTCAGCCAAGCAACATCCAGTTACAGGCATAATATTTGTAAATTAGGAAAAAGAGAATACCTAGCAGACATATTAAGCAGAACCATCGGATGCCCAATTTAATGGAAGCTGCACCTGACATCTTCAAGACCATCTCAAAGAAATGGGGAATGCCTCAGATAGACCTATTCTCGTGATCACCTCAATCACCAGCTCAAAAAATTCTGCACAAGGACATTCCACCCACTAGCATGGGAGTGGGATTCGCTTCCTTCAGCTGGAAAGGCCTAACAGCATATGCATTCCCACCTCTTCCTTGATACACAAGGTATTACTAAAATCAAGGAAGAACGCCCAAGGATAATCCTGATAGCCCCAGCAACTGGCCAAGACAACACTGGTACCCACTGCTGAGGTTTTTTGTTTTTCCCTTCCCTGGAAAACCCCCACAGAAAAAAACCTCATTCACAGGGCCCCACTACCACAGCCTTTTTAGAGGTGGCCCCAAAAGAATTTTGACGCTACGGGACCCCCGCATACTTTCCAAGCTTTATAATTTTCTTTCCAACCCCGAGCGGGTTTGCCACTGCTGTTGAAAGGGCCTAAAGCCCTAATCTTTTTTATCCTCCCCCCCCATTCTTGGATTTACCCATTGAGACTGCAATGACCAAAGGGACATAGTACAGTTTTTGTCCTACCATAAATGTAGATGTCCAAGGATCATTGCAGTCGGTTACCCCCCCTCCCCCCTTTTCTCCCATTTTCCCCTACTATGGGGGGAGCGGGCATTTCCCCATTTAAAAACCTAAATTTTTAATAAAAAGGGCCCCCCTTTTTCCCCTTTTTTGCAAAATTTAAAAAAACCCCCCAGGGCCCCCATTTTTAACCCCGCGGGTTTTTGGGAAATAATTTTTTCATTTAAAAAACCCTGGAAAAATTTTTCCCCCTTTTTCCCTTTGGGGGGAAAAAAAATTTATTAAAGGTTTGGGGGGGGTTTATTTTTTGGGTTTAGCCTCATCTTTTTTTTGGGGACCATTTTTTTTCTTCATTTAAAATTTTTTTCCCCCCAAACTTCTTTTCAGGGAAGAAACAAAAAAATTTTTTTTTAAAAAAAAAAAAAATTTAATTTTCCCCCTTTAAACAAGAAATTAAAAAAATTTTTTTTGGACATTTTTTTTTCTTTATGGGGCCCCCCAAAACCCTTTTCAGGGGCCCTTCAACAAAAAAGCTTTTGGGGTTCGTTTTAAAATCCCTTTATTAATTCCCTTTTAAAATTCCTTTAAAATTTAACCCCGGGGCATTTTTATTTTTTAAACAAAATTTTTTTTTAAAATTTAAAATTTAAACCCCAAAAAGGGAAAAAAAGAAAAATTTTAAAGGGGGTTTTTTAAAAAAAAAAGGTTTTCAATTTCCGGTTTTAAAAATTTTTTTTTATTCCTCTAAACAAATTTTTTGGGTTTTTTTGGGGTTTTTCCCAATTTTTTCCCGGGGCCCTTTCCATAATTTAAGAAATAAAAGGGGTTTAAAAACCCCCTTGGGGGGAAAACCCCCGGGGGTTTTTTAAACCCGGGATCCCCCCCCAGAACAAATTTTGGGGGAAAAAATTTTAAAAAACCCCAAAAACATTGGGTTAAATTCCCAAACCCCTTTTTTTTATACCCTTTTGGGGGTTTTGGGGGGCCCCCAAAAAAATCCTGGAAAAGGGGGGAAAAAACCCCCCCCAGTTGGTTTCCCTTTTAAAGGTTTTCCCGGAAAAAAAATTTTTAAATTTTTGGGGGGGGGTTTTTAAAAAAATCCCGGTTTTTTCCCCATTTTTTTGGACAAAGGTCGTTTAAAAATTGGTTTCTTTTTCAATTAAAAAAATTTTATCTTTTACCCCAAATTTTTTGAAGGGAAAAAAAAAGGGTTTTTTTTCCCCCGCCCAAAAGTTTTAAAGGGGTACCCGGCCAAAGGGTTTAAAATAAAAAAACAAACAAAGCTTTTTAGGGTTTTTTAAAAAGTTAACCTTAAAAAACCAGGAAAAGGGAAAAAACCCTTTATTTACTTAAAAGGGGGGGGAAATTTTTACCCCCAGGGGGAAAAAAAGGAAATTTTTTTTCCCCCCCTCCTTCCCTTGGCCCTAAAATTCCAAGGCTGATTTCCCAATCCCTTTTTAAGGTGCAACCCGAAAAGCAACCACCAAAGGTTTTAGGAAGCACCTCAGGTACATTTATGTCTTGTTTTATTACAAGGTATTAAAACTTTTCCCGTATTCATTTGCAAAAGTGTTTAAAATTTTAAAAATATTATTGATCTGTTCAAGAACAGGCAGAATTTTGGTTGTAAAACTAATTTCTGGGGTAACTAAAAAAAAAACCTTACCTTTAAATTTTCCTGGGAGCAATTAAAAAACAGATTACTAAGGAAAAAATATTTTACCTATTTTTAAAAAGGGCAAACTTGCTTTAGACTCCTTGGGGTCATTTTTTTTTTAATAATGCAAGACTATATGGGGAAAAAACAGTTTAAAAATTTAAATTGAAATATTCTATTTGCAAAAGGTTCTTTGGTGGGCAAGCCCCAAAAAAGGAACTTTAACCCTGCGAAAAACAAAGCATCATAGATGGTACCTGGGAATGCATTAAATAAAATTAAATAATTAAAAATGGTTTTCAGAATTTTTGGCCTCAAATATTCTCCAGGGCCCAATTAAAAACGACAAACCCTGTTTCCTGTAACGGGTTTCCTTCTTAGTTCCACATTTGGTTTGGAAAATTTTCCAGTGCATAAATTTTAACTCGGAAAATTCACGATGGTTCAAAGAGAACTTAGACCCCAGAGGAAAATAAAAGGTTTTCATGTAAGCAGCCCTTGACTTTTTCAAACTATTTGGGAAAAATTTTCAGACTCCCAACAGGAAATGGATTCTGTCTTAGCTGGATTACTTGTTACCCCCCTGGTTCAAAAATTTTTTCAACGGCAAACCAATTTTTATTGCCAAAGGGGTTTAACGTTTGGACCCTTAAAATCCATTAAGTCCTTTTTCCCTTTCAACAGACCAACTGACCTCGCTTAACATTTGGAGGGGAATTTTAAATTTTACCAACTCAAAACCTTGGGATGGAAAATAAGGGGAAAACCTAGTCAAAATGCTATTGTAAAAACTTTGTGTGAAACCCAAACCAAGGGAGCCGCAACCCAAAAACTCAGATTTTACACTTAACTAATCTGGGTTGTCTTTTTCCTCCCTTAAAATCCACGCCAGCCATTTCAGCTCATTATAACACAGAACCCCCCCTCTTCCCCATCCACTGCTCAAGCATTTCCCTAAAGGGGGCCAAAAATTTTGAGACCACCCAGGAGAGCTCCACCCCAGCCTGGGACCTTAATTTTGTTTGAGAAATCACTCCCTCCTTTGAGCCAGCTGCTACTGCAGATTTAAAAATTTTTTTCTTGGAAAACAGTTTTCCTTTTTAGCAATCACTTCACCCAGAAGGGTATCTGAATTACAGGCCCTTATGGCAGTGGAGCCTTTCATCATCTTTCATGACAGGTACCCAACCAATCCATCCTTCATCCCCGGGGGTTCCAGTGTGGCTTTTAATCAGCCCATTTTTGCCAACCTTTTTTCCCAATCCACAGAACAAAGGGGAAGGATTCTGCATTCCTTGATGTGCACAGAAACTTAGATTCTACTTGGACAGGACTAAACCTCAAAAAAAATCTGAACTGCTGGTAGCATTTGCTGCGGGGCAGAGGGGGCTATTTCAAAACAAACCATTTCTAAATGGATAAGCATTGCATTCATTTCTGCTATAAGCACCATGGAAAACCTACCCCCAGGGATCAGACCTCCACCAGGGCTGCATCTATTTCTACGGGTTTTCTTAAGGCATTCCCAGGGACATCCTAGAAGCTGCACCTGGAGTTCTGTACAACCACCAAGCTTTACATTTGCCAATTTTTTTAAATCCAGAGCTGGTTTGCCATTGCACTTGCGGGGCCTTTAAAGCTGCTCCTAATGCTATCTAAATCCTCCTCCCAACCATAGTTTTGGGGAATCTACCCAAATGTAATGACTGCAACAGTGAAACACAACATAGTACATTTGTGTACACTTACCATAAATGACTGTTGCAGTCCTTTCCCCTCCCCCCTTTCCCCCTAATTTCTTTGGCTATACCTCTACTTTCCTTTATATGCTTAAAGCCTTTTTGTAGTTTTTGTTGGAGGTATACCTTTGTTTTTTTGTTTAATTGCCCCCCATTTTTGGGGGCACTGACTTTCAAGAAAACTGAGGCCCCGGGCTGCATGTTTTATACTCCTGATGAACTGACTGCATGGAAGAAGGGACATCAACCAACGTAGGACCCAAGATTTTGTTAATCAGGCCGACTGAGGGCAAGTAGATTACCCAAATGTAATGACTGCAACAATGAATACACTTGAACATGTACATTTATGGTAAGTGTACACAACTGTACTTTTTTGAGGGATGTCAGATGTCCAGTGTAAGATATATGTCCTCCTATTCATCTGTTGCAGTATCCTTTACATGAGGGAGTTGCCTGCCTAGGTGACCCGATGTCAGCCAGTATACAAAAGTCTTCTACTACTGTTCTTATGTCCACATAGGCGCCAGATGTGGCCATAAACTTAGTACACATACCATCCTCAGAACTTCTTCCTGCCAGTCAGATAAAGCCCCGGGATGTCGCGGTTGAAATAGTGTTTTCTTCAAAAAATAAGTGCCCCATTAAACTTTTGTCCCTTTTTCTGCTGTACCCCTTTTTTTTGAGTTAATGTTATCCAAAAAAAATGTGATTGTGAAAGGCAGATTTCACAAAAAATAGTAAAGTCTCTCTTGTTTTTGAACAATCATTCGCTCAAGACTCTGGGAACAGACTTTCCTGCCAGTTTATTTAGAGAAACAGCTTTTAAAAATTTAAAAAGCCCAGTGAGGGTTCCTGTGGAACCGCCTGCTATGAAGCAGAAAAAAGGGCAGGCCAGCTTCATTCTGCCTGCTGGATCTCTTGGGGAGCATGATACCCCGGGAGATTTTTATCCAGATCCTCGGGCTGACCCCATTTTGCGGGCCCCTAGCCCCGGGATGACAGCATGTCCAGGGAGGCCACAGGCATCGGGCAGATGTCCAGGGGGAACCAAGGCTTATTCTGTCTAAAGGGCCCCTAGGTTCTTCCTGATTTCTCAGGACTTTGCTCTATCTTTCCTAGTTATCCCTACCATCCTGGGAAACCATCAAAACCCCTGGTTTAAGTAAAAAACATGGATTTTTTGGGTATGGCACACTGTGCCTTTTAGTATCCCAGCCAGCAGAACAGGCATTTCCCCCCAGGTATTCAGACCTACTGGAACAGTAAGTATTGCCCACCCCCAAAAAAGGAACAGCCTTCTATTTCATATTCCTAACCCAGAAAGGAAGGCTCCTGGAGCCCCATCCTGATTTTTCCTTCCTCATCACCTTCCTAAAGGTGCTCCCCTTCAAAATATTCACCCTGCAGTCCTTGATGTCCTTCAAGAATGCAACTGCAGTCATAACATGTGGGTTGTCCTGCTCAGGCAGCCCTCGGCCCGGATTCCAAAGTCTGGGTCCGCCGGGGCTGATGTCGATTTCCCCCGCCAGAGCGGCTGGAGTACATAAGCATCAGCCGACGCCATTTTCTTCAGTCTTTCTTGCCGCGGGTCCCCCAAGCAGAAGCAGCAAGTGCCGGTCGGTCAGCTCCTGTATTCTAAACAAGTCATCGTGTCCCCCGTGGGGACCTTTTCTTGCCTCAGCGATGTCAGAAATTACTGAAAAGTTAACAATTGTCTTTCTTGTGGTAAACAAATACCTCATAAGGATTTCCACCTTACTGCCCCCCTTGCCTGGGAACCAGACGCCTCGCCTGTGTAGCCTGTCTCGCTTCAACAAGCGCACTCTCGCCCGGGCGGATTTTGCTGAAGATTTTTGGGGATAATTTTTTACACGCCGGGATTTTCGACATCCAAACTCCCGCAAAAGACCGGGCCCAAAATCCTCCCCCGGGCCCTACCACCGACTCCACGCCAAAACCTAGCGAGTCCCCGTTCCCTGAGACGGTCTCCACGCTCAAACCCAAGACCCCGTTACCGCCCCGATTCCAAAATTACTCCGACGCCAGTTATAGATTTTCCTCCGGATACAAACCGAGGAAATGCCCGAGACCATTGCTGTAGACAAGGTCACTCCTGCACGTGGAGCTGCCAGGCCTCCTATGGCCATGTCTATTAAGGCCTACACTAGGCTAAGGCAGCCAGCAAAACAAAGCATATTACTTAAATCCTTACCTCAGCCACTCCAGAGACACAAATTATGTCCATGGCTGCTGATTTAATTTCCATGATTAGAGGTTCACAGGCCCATCCTGAGAGGGGATCCCAGCCCCCTTTGAAAAAGGGCCCCGGGTTGAACCCTCTGACCTACTCCTTCAGATGAAGATTCTGAGGGCTCTGTCCCCCAGATAGCCAGGAAGAGCTCTTCCAGACCTATGAGGACTCGGATGCAGAAGATTCCATCCCCGGCCTCCCTCCTGAGGATATTTTTTGGGGGAAGTTCTGCACACCATGAGGGAACATTTCAAGTGGCAAGGCAGGAATATTCTGTTTCCCAAAAACCCCTTTGGGATTTTCCTTAAGAAGCCTCAGCACAGGCCCTTAGCTATTCCTCCTGTACTTGATGTTTGGATGATTTGTATTCTCACTCTAGTGCTCCCCCTGATTCTCCCTCCTGCTCCAGCCAAGCCAGAATTTACAGGGTCCCAGAAACTCATTCCCATTTATTCAGGGCCCATACTGCTGATTGGAAACTATTTCACAGGGGAAAGGGTTTCAGCCTCCACCTCAAAAATCCTTTGCCCTCCAACAGGGAAGCTAGGTCATTAGAGAGATGGGGCAAAAGGTTTACACATCCACTACCTTATCTATGAGAGCTTTAAATTGCCTTTTTCATATTTTACAATATCAGGATTATCTGTTAGAAGATTTACAAAAACTTTAAACCCTCCTGATCCTTTAGACAGGAAGACTTTGCAGGAAGCTGTACATAACACTCAGCAAGTAACAATCACTTCCTGCAGTGTGGATATGATGCATGGAAGCTTCATGTAGGGCAGCTATGACGGGGGCAGTCATTCAGACATGCTTTTAAAAGATCAACCTCTACCAGATCATGAAAAAGCAAAATTTTGGATGCCCCTTTTGGGAAAAGAACAAGCTTTTTGGTGCAAATGCTAAGGATGTGTTAAAGACCATCAAGAAAAAGCAAAATCAGTTCAGACAAAGATTTCCTCCAGGTTCAACCCCCAGATTCAGTAGGAATTGGCCTTCAAAAACTGGTCCTTTCCTAATCCAGAAAAGTTTCAAAGGGGTAAAA
This sequence comes from Protopterus annectens, assembly GCF_019279795.1. NCBI lineage: Eukaryota > Metazoa > Chordata > Ceratodontiformes > Protopteridae > Protopterus > Protopterus annectens. The sequence goes on from NC_056737.1 coordinate 1,340,625,116, forward strand.
CAGACGGGGGAGGAAGAGGCCAATACAGAGGCCCCTTTCAGGGGGACAATGGCAGCCAGGAAACCAAAGAAGTGACGGGGGTTTTACCTGCCCCACAACCACAATCTCAATGACTTTCCTCTACTACCCCACCAGGGAACAACTAGAAGCTCTTGGAAATTATCTCTGTTTGCAGAAACTGGCACAGACTGACAAAGGACAAATGGATTTTGGACATTATAGACCGAGGGGACAGGTTTCATTTTCATACCTTACCAAGAAAACAAGGCATGCCAAACCTACCAAAAAATCAGAGGGGGGCCAAAAGGAGGCTAAAAAACCCCCAAAACAAGAAGGGGTTTTTCTCAAGACTGTTCCTTGTTCCATGAAAAGAATTTAATGGAGAAAAGGGTTGTCCGCATTAAACACCTTTCTCATAGTACCAAAGTTCAAAATGCTGACTCTACAGCAACTCCTTCCCATGCTGGGCAAGGGTCTTTGGGTGATTACACTGGACCGCAAGGATGCATACCTGGATGTCCCTATCAGAAAACCAAAAATTCAACCCCCAATCCTCAACCCCACCCCCCGAGTATTTACAAAATGCCTGGCTTCAGTAATTGCTCATTGCAGGCTCCAGGGTTTCAAATTTACCCGCCCGGACGACTGCCTCATACAAGTGGACGACAAATTGATGTTGACAAAAACCTGGATTATGTCATACGATTTCAAGCTCTGGGATACACAGTCAACTTCCAAAAGTCAAGACTGCAGCCATCCCAGCAAATAATCTTCTTAGGAGCCAAACTAGACACAGCCTCTCAATGGCTTACCTGACAGAAGACAAGCAAGAGAAGTTAACTCATTACTTCAAAGGTTTAAAAACTCACCCAGATGACTGCAAGGAGATTCCTACAGGCCCTGGGTTACATGGCATCCTGCATTCTCCTGGTTCCATTAGCAAGACTACACATGAGAAAGCTTCAATGGTACCTAAAAGCATTTGGTCTCAACACAGCAACAACTTGGAGACCATCATACCCTCATTCCATGCCTACAAAAGGAATTCCTTGGTGGGCCTCGGGGCCAGGCAAACACAGGTATGTCATTCAAAAAACCCCAGATAACACAGACCATGACACAGACCCCGACCTTGGATGGGGCACATGGAAGGCAGGTGTATACAAGGACAATGGTCTCCAAAGGAAACACATCTGCATATAAACCAAAAAAAAGCTGGCAAAACATGCCATCGAGGCCCCACCAACTCCAGCAAGGCCATTTAATGATACGGACAGACAACACCACTGTGATGTGGTACATAAACAACAGGGGCACCCATTCTTACCCCTTTGCAGACTGACAATGCACTTTGGGAGAAATCACTGAGCCTAAACATCCAGTTAATCCCAGTTTGTTCCAGGAAAAGACAATGTGGGACAGCCTAAGCAGGAATTTCACAGATCCACACGAGTGGAGGTTACATCCAAGGCTTTTAGACAACTCACTCCCTCAAGCCAGAAGTGGACCTATTTGCCTCTCACCTCAACCATCTTTTACCAAAATTTTGCACAAGGACATCCATCCAAAAGCTTGGAAAATAGATGCCCCCTCATTCAACTGGAACTCCTAGCAAACTATGCATTCCCACCTCTGCCACTGATGACCCAGTATTACTAAAGATCAAAGCAGAGAAGCCCAAGGGAATCATAATAGCTGACTGGCCAAGACAACACTGGTACCCACTACTACGGAGCATATGTCCCCCCGGAGGTGGGCCCTCCCCATGGCCTCTACTTTTTACTCAACACAATTTTAAAAAAGTATCCAAACCCTTTGACACTGCAGCTAACAGCCTGGGAGATCCCATAAATTTCAGCTTATCTCTCCAAGGAAGTTCAGCGGATACTAACAGAGGCTCGAAGACCATCCACCAGAAAGGTGTACTTAGCAAAGTGGAAAAGATTCAGCAATTGGAATACCAGCAAGGGACATGATGCATCATTGTTGAACATTCCACTCATTTTGGAATATTTGGCAGATATGTTAAAAAAACGGCCTCTCATATTCTTCCATAAAGATACATGCATCTGCTATTTCAGCTAGATACAACACTGATCCTCCTTTTTTTTCACCCTTTAAGGCAATTCCTCAGGGAATCAAGAACATTAAGCCCCAAGAAAGGCCCCAGTGCCAGCCTGGGACCTCAATTTTGTCCCAGAAAACTGACTCTACCTCCTTTGAGCCAGCAGCTTCAGTTGACTTGCAATTTCTTTCATGGAAGACAGCTTTCCTGTTGGCAATTACCTCAGCAAGAAGGGTTTGACTACAGGCCCTAATGGCAATACCACCCTTTATCATTTTTTACAGAGACAGGGTTTCATTAAGGACCAACCCTACTTTTATGCCAAAGGTGGTTTCTTTAAATCAAGCCATTCGTCTGCCTGCTTTCTTCCCCAAACCTGAGAATAAGGGGGAAATACTGTTGCATACCTTGGACATTCACAGACAACTTCGATACTACCTGGACAGAACCAAGGCCAGTAGGAAGTCTGAACAATTTTGTAGCTTACCCCCGCAGTCCAAGGAAAAGCAATTTCAAAACAGACTATTTCTAAATGGATTGGACATTGCATCAGATTCTGTTATTCCTTTCATGGAAAGACTGTTCCAGCCAATGTCAGACCACATTCCACCAGAGCTACAGCCACCTCTACAGCATTCTTAAGAGGGGTGCCTACCAAGGACATTCTAGAAGCTGCTACATGGAGCTCCGCATACATTCTCCAAACACTACAATCTCCTCTATACTCCAGATCCAGAGCAGGCTTTGCTTCGCAGTCCTGCAGGGTTTGATTGCCACACCATCTTTTCCTAGAGCCCCCCTCCCCAGCTAAGCTTTGGGATTCTACCCAATGTTATGACTGCAGTTGCATTCTTGAAGGACATAGTACAGTTTTGTACCTACCATAAATGTAGATGTCCGATAGACATGCAACTGCAGTCGGATTTTCCCTCCCTCCATACCCCCCTATGCCTAGGGTCCACTCCTATCCCTGTTACTCTTAGCTGGGGATATCTGTTATGGTGTATTTGTTTTATTGCTCATTTATTTTTTTGGAATCCTGTTTTTTGTCTTCCAATTTGATTACAGCCTTCCTTGGAGGGCACCTGGCATCTGGGGCAAGAAACACTGAAGAAAATGGCGCCTGCTGATGCTTATGTACTCCAGCCCTGACGCCGGAGAGAAATGCGACATCAGGGCGCCGGGCCCAGACTTTGGGAAATGCCGACCGAGGGCTGCCTGAGGCAGGACAACCCCATTTTTGTTATGACTGCAGTTGCATTTTATCGGACATCTACATTTATGGTAGGTACAAAACTGTACTTTTCCTGTGATCCTCTCACAGGCCTTTCTGGCATCCATAGACACCAAAGGCACCTACCTGCACATTCCCATTCATCCCAAATTCAGAAAAGTTCTTAGTTTCTCAGTGGCATCCTGGCACTTTCAGTTCTCAGCCTTACCTTTTGGTCTTTCCTACAGCCCCAATAATTTTCACAAAATGCTTGGTCCCAGTAATCACAGTCTAAGGCATTCACATTTTCCCTTACCTGGATAACTTCCTGTTCCAGGCAAACACCCTAGATGATCTGTAGACGAACCTCCAGTCAGCCATTGTAATCCTACAAAAACTAGGATTCACAATCAACTTCAAAAATGTTGCCTTCACGCCATCCTAAGATCATGTCTTTCTGGTGGTGCAGATTCCATATAGACAGGATGATAGTGCTTCTTCCTCCTCAAAAGGCACAGGAGCTCTGCCAGACGTTTTCAAACCTCCTTCCCCTGCACCTTTTGTCAGCAAAGGAATTTCTCAGGATCCTTGGACCGATGGCTTCCACCATACTATGCTGAGGTGGTTCCTGAAGTTGGTGTGCACGCAACATTTCCACCCTCTGGAATTTCAAATTCCATTCCTACCATTCTTGAAGCAGGAGCTTCTTTGGTGGAGCCAGCAAATCTCCCTCGACCTGGGACTTTCTATCCACCCCCTGTACACCGATGTTTCAGGTGCGGCCTTGGGGGGGGGGTGCTGTTTGGGTCCCCACACTGTACAAAGGCTGTGGTTTCCCCCCTCAGAAAAAGGATCACATAGATGTAAAATAAATGAAGGCATTGATTCCAGCTCTTCAGCCCTTTCAGTCCCTTCTCATCCCAGGTCGGTTGAGGATCTACCCAGACAACATGACCAAATCCTTAATCCTGTGCAGGTTAACTTTATAGGTTTGGGAGCTAGCCCTCCAAATTCAGATTTCCCTGCAGGTGGTTTACATCCCGTCCAGTCAAAACTCTGTGGCAGACACCTTGAACAGGTCCACAACACATGCCCAAGAATGGATGCTTCACAGGGATGTATTTCTGGATATAAGTCCACCAGTGGTGTATTCCTCATATAACCTTCTTCTCCCTTCAGAACAGGCAGCTACCAAGATTTTTTGCCAGGGAACCTCACCCCCTGGCATGGAAAGTGGATGCCCCATCAATATCCTGGAAGGGGAAGTTTCTGTATGCATTTCCTCCTCTTATGCTCATTCCGAAAGTCCTGCTGAAGATTCAGCAGGACAAACCAAAATTCTTGGTGGTATCTCCCTATTGGCCAAGAGAGCATTGGTTCCCCCCTTCTCCTGCACTTAACCAAGGGCAGTCATCACAAGTTACTTCACAGAGTGGACCTACTCACACAATGCAAGGACTCTGTCATCCACACACACTTGGCAACTCTATAGCTTACTCTGTATGTGATAGAGCCTTGATACCTTTTAGACACCTATTCTCAGAGGAGTTGCTGCAAGTCCTGCAGAAGGCCAGAAAACTCAATACCAGGAAATATTACCTATCCAAATGGAAAAGATTTTCGATGTGGTGCCTTTCTTGTAACCTGGACCCACTAACTGTGAATCTCCCTTTGGTTCTTTCATACCTATGTGAGTTGCTTAATACTGGCCTAGCTTATTCATCTGTAAAAGCACATCTGTCAGCCATTTCTCCATGTCTGCCTCTTTCACCCCCTTTAGCTTCTAGATTTGAGGCCAAACACTTCCTTAAAGGCATCCTCCACAAACTTTGTACTAGAGAAGCTGACCCTCGCACCCTTTGAGCCAGCTTCCTCTAGCTCCTTAAAACACTGCACCTGGAAAACTGTCTTGCTGTTAGCCCTACCTTGTGCCAGAAGGGTCTCTGAGCTCCAGGCCCTGATGGCATCTCCCCCCTTTTTGATATTCCACAAAGGCAGGTTCTTCCTTTGCACCAGTCCCAACTTTATGCCCAAAGTGGTTAATTAATTGTCTTTAAACCAGGCTTATCCACCTACCAACCTTTTTCCCTTTTCCCTAAAACACTATTGAGAAGATATTAAACGTATTTGATGTGCACAGACAACTCCGATTTTACCTTCACAAAACTAAACCTATTATGAAATCAGACCAGCTGTTTGTCTCGTTCCATCCCAGGGCTTTGGGTCTACCTCTGTCCAAACAAATCTTTAACTGGATTTCCAAGACCATTACTTTCTGCTATGCCTACCATGGGAAACTACCTCCCTGCTCAGTCAAAGCTCACTCCACCAGAGCAGTGGCCTCCTCTGGTGCCTTTCTCAAGGGTCTAGAGACAAATTCTATACTAGAGGGTGGGTACCTGGACCTCTGTTCACAAACTTTAGCAAACATTACAAGCTGGATTCCATCTTCAGATCTTTGGTTCGTTTTGCCAGAGCCACTTTTCATGGCTTGCTGGAAAATTCATCAGCTAACTCCACCTCCCTCTCTGCATGAGCTTTGGTACTCTCCGTCATGTAAAGAATACTGCAACAGTTGAATAGAAGGACATAAAATAGCTGTGTAAGAACTTGCCATAACGATAGATGTCCTTCTCTTCTCTTGTTACAGTATTCTGCACCACTCCTCTTCCCTACTTCTCATGATTCTTGGATGTATTGACTCTGTCTTCCTTGGACTCCCCTTCTGGGCCTTCAGTTCTGAGGATTTTGTGCACATACATCACTTCTATGGCCTACTTCCGATAGCTGCCTAACTGAGACATGGCACACACCTTACAGTCGTAAAAGACTTTGGCATACTGGCCGACATCGGATAACTTTGGCAGGCAACTCCCTCATATAAAGGATACTGCAACAGAGAAGAGAAGGACATAAATCATTATGTTAAGTTCTTGCACAACTATTCTTTTCATTTGTGGTAATATTGTTGCCTGGTTGGATGTATGCTGCTGAGATGCATATAGATTTATTGTGGTTGATTTTGAGGTAAATCAGAAGTTAAGCATTATTAAATGTTGGGATATTTAGATGGGCTGGAGTTTATTTCTAAATTGTTATAAATAGCAATACTACTTGTTCTTTTAAGATTTTTGTCCATTCTGAATATGTTAAAACATGGGGAATAGTTTCATTGTTAGTTGCTTCTTGTTTTTATAATGTCTGAGGAGTCAAAATCTATATATGCATGGATATCATTGAATTTTGTTATAGATGCTTCTGAGGTTAATGTTGAAGAAAATGAGGTTAGTTTCATTACCTGATTGGAAAATTGTGTTGGGCGCATTGGAAAGCAATGGGTTGGCCATGGGTAGTTGATGTGTGAGTCCGGGGTTAGGGTGAATATCTGCACTAAGTTTCAGGATGGAGTTGGGGTGAGTAGAGGTATGGAGTCATTTGCATTTGTATCTGACTTTCAGTACTGCTGAAAAAGTGCTCTTCTTAACTTTAGCATGTATATTGGTACAAAAAAGGAGAGAGCCAGGAAGAGGGTTTTGTGATGCATGTGTATTTGCAATGGAGTTGGGATATGATGTGGGAATATTATGGTGCTATTTAGTGAAGTCAGGTAGTGTTGAGTGTACATAAAATAGTAGCAGTTGACTTACTGTTGTGCGTTGAGATGGTGAGAGTGTAGATGGTGGGTAGATGAAGGCTGAGGTTTGGTAAGATGACTATGTTTTATAGTAATAAAAGGAGTATTATGAGAAATGGAGAGAGAGAGAGGCATGGTAAAGGGTAGGGAGATTTTTGCAGGGTAGTATATAGTTAAGATAGTGAAAAATTGTTAGGTTGTGTGCAGAAAGCTGTATGGTATAAGTTTGTAGGCGGGGGAAGGTGAAGAAGTGAGTGGTATATAGATACAAGAGGAGGTGAAAAATGTATACTGATGAGAAGGATAGCAGTCTAAGGTAGATGTTATAAGTAGTGAGATGAGCATCTAAAAAAAGTGCTTTTTTGGTATTGGTTTGTATTTATGTGTATGTATGTGTGAGAAAGTGATGATAAATGTATATATAATCTAGAAGTGTGCTTGTGTGTATGAATGGATGGTTAAAGGTGTTGGTAAGCAAGAATGTGCATGGGGAAAAAAGGGGTTGAGAAAGTCTGTAAAAAAAAGTTTTACGTTTGTGGAATGGACTGCAGCAGGAATTGACAGAGGACAGAAACTGGTAGAGGGCTTTAATATATATATATATATATATATATATATATATCTATATATATATATATGCCTTTAACGTGTGGGTTATATGTGCTAAATTGTAGGAGCTGAGGGAATAAACGTTAAGGATTGTTTGACAGTGACATCAGCAGTTAAGGAATTTCTGAGGAGTTCCACTGATCAGCTTTGTCCTCTTCTGAGGGCACTTGACAGATATGGAATTTCTGTTCCAAATACCCTTCCATTGAATAAGTTGATACGTAACTCTGTTTCCTGGAGACAGGGCAGGGCCTTCTCTATGCATTCCTGTTCTTTCTTTTCAGTCCTACCAAGAATGCCACTCAAAGCGTCAAACAAAAGTTTGGGATTTTTATCCATATAACTTCACTAACTCCAAGGGGATTCTCGGTTCTTTATGTGCACAAAGAGAGTTTGAGAGAAGTTTGCTTTTGCTAACACTGCATAGGGGATCCTTAGTGTATCCATAGCTGAAGACCCACAACAGGGAAGAATTCTTTCCAAAGATCAATGGCATACTGGAGCCTAGGAGGTTTAACATTAATATGTCTTGCCTGGTTAAGTGTAAACGTTTTTTGGTTTTCAGTCTGATGCTTCTCTAACCAGCTGGAGCCAGCATCTATACCTACTACACATCTTACTTGCACATATCATTTCCAGATACTTAACAGGAGTTTCTGAAAAGCTCCTCCCTTTGTACACCTCTAAAGGTTTGTGCGATAGCCATATAGGGTTTTTTCCCTCTGAACTCCTCTCTGCTTTGCTATTCTACCATCAAGACAGCTCCTGTAAGGATCTCCCATATTAGACCCCTCTTGAAGGTTATTCCTTTTCCTTGTAAGGGTCTTCCATATTAGGCCCCTCTGGAAGGTTATCCCTTTTCCTTTTGACTTGAGCTTTGTTATAGGGGCAACAAATGGTACAACTCACTGTTTGTTCCTTTTTTGGTTGGTGGCTGTTAGAGGTGCCCAAAGCGTTTCTAGAATCCTTTTTCACAAGGCTAGGCTAGTTCCTTGTGTTGACTACTTTATGACAGAAGTCTTTCAGCTTTTCCCAGTTATGAGTTGCCACAGCAGAACTCCGGTCCACAGGCAGCTGTGATATTATACTGAAAGAACTAAAGAAATAAGACAAAACAAACTTTTATATCAGAAGGACAAGATATACCAGTGTTCATTGTCTGCATGTCTGGCTGATTTGTTACCTTCAGGGGTGGTCATAGGAGGAGGCCACGTAGGAGCATATGCCCCACAAACAACTGTAGATGCTGCTACTTTCTTTAAAGTGTTTACTCTTGAGTATCTCTTGAGAGAGCATTTTAGGTCACTAAACATGCAGTCTTTGAACATTGCAGAATATTTGGTGAATCTAGAACAGGGTAGGTTTTGCTACGGCATTTCTAGTATGTCATGCTCCATTCCTTGGTCTGGAGTTAGGCTACAGCTTTATAGTACTCTTCTGATGTTTGAATAATTATACATATGTAAGGAATTGTGCTACAGCAGTGATCCTTTTCTGATTGTCATAGTGCAGATGTGTGAGCATGCTCACCATTGCATTTGATGTTTGAATGTCAGGATCACTGCTACAGTGTGGGCTTCCATTCATGAACCTACTTCACACTCCTTGAAAGATCACAAGATGGTGGTAACTGCTCTCCCCTTTGATGCAAGGTGTCCTGTTTATGTACTGGGTGAGAAGATGAGAGGATATGGCCAAACAGGCTTTTACCTGTGGTAATTTTCATGTAAAAAGAATTATTCATCAGAAGTGAGCCAGTTAATGAAACCTCTGCAGTTAGGTGAGTATACTTATTCAACTGTATTTTCTGGTTTTTCTGGGTGGGGAGTGGGGGGGGGGTAACCGGAGAGGTATGTCCTCCCTGTAGCAAGCATTAGAGTATATTAATAGTTGTAATAGCTATAATGGTTCCCTCGTTATATGCAGTAGATTTTTCAGGGGATTACCATGTTGCTTTACAAAAAGTAATCATCCGCGAACTAAGCTGAAATTCGTTTCAGGCACTCATGTAGGCCAGAACATAAAGTGTGCAGTTATGATCTGTGCCTCACTGTTTGTAACAAGGGTTAAGTGAGTGACTAACATTTGCTTATTACTTAGTGTTGCCTTTTAATATGATAAAACCATTTTTTTTTTTAGCATTTGTGACTTTAGTTTCAGCATGTAAATGAATATCCTTTTGGTTCTTGCGAGTTATATAATACTGGTATACAGTTTGTTTCACAGACTTTGTATGGCATGCTTTTTGAAGTGTGCTCTGTGTTTGTATCCCTCACCTTATTTATTGAGGTCCACTATATAAAGTGCTCTTAACTATAGCTATCTTCTGTCTTGCAGCAAACAAGAAGAATTAAGTGCTCCACCCAGCACCCCCACTTCGATTGTAGAAACTCCAGTTGTTACTGTTCCTGCTGCTGTCGTTACAGCTGTTGCTTCACCTGTAACTCCTGTGGCTTCTGTTGCTGTTGCTCCAGTCATTTCTCCTGTTATTCCTGCTACCGCAATTCCCTCTGCTGTTGTTCCTGCTACTGTGTCAGTTACAGCAGCAACACCAATTTCCTCTGTCACTCCTGCAGTAACAGTAACAGAAAATGCTGTAATAGAAAATGAAGTAACATCAACGGTTGAAAATGAGGACAGTGATGCTCCAACTCCTGGGCCTGCTTCAGAGGAAAATGTGGAAGTGGCCAAGTCAGTGGAAGAGTCCATTAAACAGGAACCTGTGGAAAAGTATGTAAAAGCTATTATTTTCTACATTTTCTGTGTCTGAAAGCGAATAGTGTTTTACTTGTGATTATTAGCCAGTTTACAAAACAAAGTGTACATACATATGATGTAATTAAATGCTTTTCTTTAAAGCTGCTGAGTATATAGAATAACCTTGCAAAAGAAATTATACAAATAGAATGTCTTAGTTTAGTATTGCCCCCTCTTTCCAACCAAGAAGGACACTCTGGCTGAAAAAAGTTGGACAACTTTATTTATTGATTTATTTTATTAATTTAATATTTGCTTGCCAGGAAAGTCTGACTTGGAACAATGCCAAATTTCAGCGGAGGCCAGTGGCGGACCCCTCCAGACGCATGTTTTTGAAACGGAGAAAATCGGACCCAGAGGGAACCCACTTGAACGCAGGGAGGACATGCAGAGACTCCACACGGAAGGCACCCCAGCCTAGAATCAAACCGGAGAACCTCTTGCTGTGAAGCGACAACGCTACCGCTGCACAACTGCACCACCCAAACTTTACTAATGTTTTGGTGATAAGGATGCACTTCCTTTCTGGTAGGGTGGATTGGCCCATTGAAATATTTTCAACCACAATGTAGACCATATGCAAAGTAAATTGCATACTAATGGTTGTGACCAGTCATGTTTTCATTTCATTCAGGGTAGATTCATGTAAAACATCTATAACTGTTTACAAAATCACCCCCATATATGGGAAATTTCAAACTTGAAAATGCTGATTACAGTTAAATTAAATATAGATAATTGTGTTAGAGCCTGCATGTGTGCAAGGTTTTTGTGTGCTTTAGCATTACTGGGATAAGCCCCTAAATATTTGAAATCCTTGGTGTAAGGTTTGTTCTTCCTACTGAGTATTTACTTGGATTGCAAGAACATGGTACTATATACCCTTTTTGCTCTTGTGCAGGGGTGTCCCTCAAATATTCATATTTGTACACTGTAAGGATAGTTGCCACAGGAATCGTGCATCTTTTAGGGATAATTCGAGGGTGACATCAGTCGTAAAGCCAGATCATTTCAGCCATCATGCACAGTTTTGCAATCTCAAGCTGGGTCTTTTGAATAGCAGACCCAACTGTAAAAGAACAGCTGATGTCCTCCTCCCGTTCTTTTTTTTTTTTACTGCACAAATTAAACATTCGCTTTGATCAATCACATTTTAAACTGGATTTCTGTGGATTGGGTTTTAGCAGTGTACCTAAATCCGAAATTATTTTTGGGTCAGAATGTAAGTGCATTTTTTTTCTGTTTCTTTTGTGGGTAAATGGTATCCCTAGAAAAAGTTGCCAACAGGTTCTGTTTTGGCCATTCAGTTTTCTGCAGAGTTACTGAACTCCAGTGTCTTTTTTTTGGTGAATATGACAGAAAATTGGATTTTTCTGCTGCTTGCTGCTTTAAAAAAAATGAAGTAAGACTCAGCCTTTGAAGGCCCAAGACCTTTTCCTTCAGTGGTTTCTAAAAAGTTAGTCAGTTAGGCATGCAAAGTTTAAGTTAAGGAACTTAAGTTGTAGTTGACGATTCTATGATCAGGCTGCTGCTACTTCTGAGCTTGTTTGTCAGTGTGGATCCACTTGTTCTGCAGATCCTGGAATCATTATCCACCCCCTAGGGTGTATTCCTAGTTGTGTTTGTCAAAGTGGACCATTACTTGTCTAGAGCCTGGAGTCAGAGTTCATTACTTGCTCCCCAGAATAAAGCCCCTTTTGAGGGTTCTGTGTTCTCGAAATGCATATATATTTTTAGTGGTTTAAAGAAAAATAGTAAGGCTGTGTGTAAAACTTTTGTCGGATAATTGTGTCGCCAGGATATCACTGTAGATGCATGGGTTTGAGCCTAGAATCTGCTATTGTTTTGGAAACTGACAGTGCTTCTTGTGTTTCCTTGGAAGCTGCAGTTTTTTTTTTTTGCAGTTTTAGTGGGATATTCAGTAGTCAGGTGTCTGTTTAGCACATACTTGAACAAGTGTTAACTATTTTTCTGTATAGGAGTAGCTGCCCAATTGCCAAGATGTGGACATGCAAGACTTGCATTGCCAATCTCCAGAAGTCAGAAGCTGCTGTGTTTATGGGTTACAGAAAGATAGGACCAGGAATGTTTTCGCTATTTAGTTTCTGGAATGTACCCAACTGACTTTGTCTTAGAAGGTTCCAAGTAAGAGAGAACCCACACCTTCATCCTAGATTTTGGGGGTGTGGAGGAGCAAGGCAAATTAGCCTACTTGGATCAGATGTCTCTTCCTGTTGTTTTCAGTATTGAAGATGATCAGAGCTGTTTCATGTGTGGGTTCTGGTAAGAAACAATCCATCTTTGGTAACTAGTAGGCCTTGACCAGCAGGCATTAAAACAGGCTGACACTTAAATCTTCAGGCTTTTCAAGCTCTTCCCTTGGCTCCCATCATTCTACTAGACTCCCATCTTTGCATTTCTTCATTGCTGACTCAGTTTGGACATGAGAGAAAGATTCAGGGTTTTATTTTTTCAATACAAGTATTCCTTTTAGTTGATATTTATGCTCCAGAAAATTACTGTTCTCTCTAGTTGCTCATTGTTGTGTATTTTCCCTTTCCTGTAAATTTTAAAAGTCTGCATCCCTCCCTTCTTCCATTCAGCATTGGTGTGCAAGCCTGTATCCTTTATCGATCTCAGCACCATAACAACACATTATTTGAATTCTTTACATGTTGCCAAGATGGTTAGTACAAATATTTATTTTGTCTTGGCAAACACAGCACAGCCAGCTGTCTGATTTGCAAGGGTCTTAAGCAGGCAACAAGGTAAAGATGCATGCAGAAGCTGTTGATGTGTCTTGTACAGCAGGCCGCCTCAACCAAACAAGCCAATGTGGAATCTGACTCAACAAAAAAAGGCAGTTAAAGCCATGCAGTGGTCTAGCAAAAGCTTGTTAACTGCTTAAAGGCTATGATTCACATTCACCAAGTTCTAACACTGGCACAGAACCCAGTGCCCCTATCAACTAGCCATCCAACTTTAACTTGCACCTTTTTGAAGGGTTTGATATCAAACCTCAAGATGGCCATTGCTGACTCTGAGGTGCAGGACATGCTGACTACCTTGCGACCATTGGAAGTCATGAACACTAGTCACCCCATCTTCCCTGTGCCCACAGTCACTTGAGCACAAATAGGCTGCCCCACGTTAGGCCTTTGTACCCAAATGATGATTATAAAGAGTTGGTCAAGACTGTTGGACAGTTACAAAAGAATGTGTTGCATGCTTCTGACCACTTGTCAGAGGGGGAATGAAAGAGCTTCCCAGAGCTTCCATGTCTCTTTCTCATCACTGCTCCTTTGGGCACACTTTGCAAATGCTAGTGAACAGATATATTCCAATGTTCTTCGTGTTTCACTGTTGCAGTCATCACATTTGGGTTATCCCTGCCATGGTAGCCCTCGGCCAGCCAGAATACCAGAGGCTTAGTATTTTTGCGTCACTTGCTGTCACTTCCGGACTGATGTCAGGTCTTCAGTAGTATAAAGTAAGGCAGCCGACGCCATTACATCAGTCTTTCTTGCCAAAGAGCCCAAAGCAGAAGCAGTTTGCATGAGTGCCGGTCGGCCGCTACCTGAGTTCGTCTTCCGAATTGAAGCTGACGTACCCCGTTGGAGATCCTTTTTTCTTGCTCTAACCGATGTCAGAAAAAGTTAACAATTGTCTCACCCGTGGAAAGCAAATACCACACCAAGACTTTCATTTTTACTGCGTCACTTGCTTAGACCCAGACCACGACATCCCTCGCTGTCACTTTTGTGCTTTAATGCCAGAACTGTACGTCGTCAGGCACTTATTGTAGCTAGATAATTTCACTTACAGTCCTCTAATTCCAATATGGCTTTGGTAAGCCATCCGACAGCAGATCTTCTGAAAAAACGTAAAGATAAAGACAGAGACAGACTGAACAGTTCCAAACCTACCAATGATGCTTCTGTTAAGCTAGTAGTCAGTCCTCCAGTCCTCAGTGAGGTGCTTTTGCATCCCCTGATGCCCGCTTCTGTGGATTTGCAGGCCACTACTGAGGCCCTTTCAGAATCCGGCATGCTGCAAAACTCTTCTTCGACTAAGGATCCTGCGGTTGTTTCACCCTAGGATGGGGCTGGAGCCGCTGAGCAAGCACCGGCTTCCGAGGAAGTATTTCGGCACTACCGATTCTCGTCACAAACTGACTTCTTTTGCGTCTACCATTCTTTCAAAAACTACCGAGTTTCTACGGCCCAGGGTACAAACCACACCCAAGAAACTGACGACCCAATGTCAGGCACCTGCTTCCTTGCCTCAGTCTCAAATGCTTAAAATGGCGGAAGACCTTATCATGCTGATCAGGGGGACCCAAGCTTACCCCTTCCTAAAGGAAAAGATCTGTCCCCAGTAGTTTTGTCTGAACAGGAGTCTGATGACTCTGATGCATCTGAATAGGAAGACATGCAACCCCCTTCTGCTTATGAGGATTCTCATGCAGAGGAATCCATTCCTTCAGCCTCTCCACCTGAGGACTATTCCTTTGGGGAAACCTTTCATACCTTAAGGGAGCATTTCCAATGGGAATGTCAGGACTATTCTCAGTCTAAAAAGAGACTCTGAGAATTCCTGGATCTTCCATAGCATGGACCCCTGGCCATTCCCCCAGTCCTGGATGTTGTGGATATTTTTCTGGAATCCAGTTTGACTCCTGACACCCTCCCCTCCTGCACCCAGAAAACCTGACCAGTATTAGAGTTCCTGACTCACGCAAATTTCTTTTCAAAAACCCTACTGCTGACCCTGAGGTAATTTCTCAAGGGCCCAAAGGAATTAAAGCAACCTCTGCTAAGAATCCCACCCCCCTCAGATAGGGATTCCCGAACATTAGACAGATGGGGTAAAAAAGTGTACACCTCTGCTACTCTTGCTATCAGAGCAACATACCATGGAACTCCTCAAACAAAGTGTCTTCCTTTCCTGCTTGTGCAGAATATAAAGAGTTACAAGAGTTAATGTATTCTGCAAGTCAAGTTACTAAGCATACCTTACACTGTGGTTTTGATGCCCTAGAAGCTTCTTGCAAGGGAGCAGTCACCAGTTCTGTACTTAGAAGACATGCATGGCTTAACGAACAGCCCTTGCCAGACCATGTTAAATCTAAATTATTGGATGCACCCTTGCACAAAGGTAACTTATTTGGCACTAAGGCAGAAGAGGTCTTAAAAAAGATGGAAGAAAAAGCTAAATCTATGCAGACAGTTAAGGATTTCCTACAGGTCCAGCCACCGAGGTTCAGCAAGCATTACCCCTCCGAGCACTGGTCCTTTCCTGTTCCCACCAGGAACTCAGTTCAGCCCAGACCCCCAGACAATAGCCACAGGGAATGCAGAGATTAAAACAGTGGAATTCCTCCACTTCAAAACCAGGGAGTTCTAAGTCACCCCTTCATGGTAAGAACTCACAAAGACTCTCCTCCCCCACCCCCTCCCTCTGCCCACCTACACTTACCCCTAGGGAGAAAACTCTCCTTTCATGCAAGCACCTGGGCCACCATTATCAACGACCGCTGGGTCCTCAGCATAGTGTCCCAGAGATACAAATGTTCTTTCCCCACTCTTCCAACCCCAGAAGGGTTCCCAGATCTACCTCCAAACCAGTGGGCAGAGGCAAAAAAGTAAGTCCTTTCCCTGCTCTCTATGAGGGCAATAGAGCACGTTCCTGCAGAACAGATAGGCCAAGTTTTCTACTCCAGACTATTTCTGGTACCCAGAAAAGAGGGCACCTGGTGCCCCTTCTCGATCTAGCCATTCTAAACACCTTCCCGGTGATACCAGAATTCAAAATGCTCGCCCTCCAGCAGCTGCTACCATGTTCTCCAAGGATCTTTGGCTAGCCACCCTAGAACTAAGAGAGGCCTACCTTCACATCCCTATCAGGGAATCATGCAGGAAATATCTATGTTTCAGGGCAGGATCCCTGCACTTTCAGTTATTTATGCTTCCCTTTGCCTTATCTACTGCTCCCAGAGTTTTCACAAAATGTCTGGCTCCCGCCCATTGCCTTTTGCAGACAAAGGAATATCCAAATTTACCCATACTTAGACTGCCTAATTCAGGCAGACACTCAGGATAAGCTGCTCAAGCTCCTGGCCTTTTCTAAAGTCCCTATTGACCTCCCTAGGGTACACCATCAACGAAAATAAATCCAAACTAGTACCCACCCAAAGGAATTATATTCCTGGGATCGAGCCTGGACACAGCATCCCAGATGGCATTCCTTACACCAGAAAAGCAAACTTACCTAACAGCCTACTTCTCTCAACTAGCCACCAGACCCCAGTTATCTGCAAGGATAATCCTGCAATCTCTGGGGTTCATGGCATCTTGCATTCTACTCATTCCATATGCCAGACTGCATATGAGGAAACTTCAGTGGTACCTAAAAAGCCTTTGTTGTCATCACTCTGAAGACCTGGAATCTCTTGTATACTAATGATACTTTGCCTAAGGAAATATTTTCTTTGGTGGGCAGCAGCATGCTCCCACAACAAGGGACTACCTTTCTCACCACCCCTCACCACCCAGACCCTCGCCACAGACAAATCAGACTATGCTTGGGGTGCTCACCTGTACGGCAGATGCATACAGGGCCAATGGAGTCCACAGCAAATCCATCTGCACATCATCCAGAAAGATGTTCGCTTTCCAGCACGCATTGACAGCCTTCAGGCCCCTGCTTTCCCCAGGGGCTCTCCTGATCGAAACAGACAACACCACTGTAATGTGGTACATCAACAAGCAGGGAGGGACTCACTCCTACCCTCTATGCAAGCTGGAAATTACCTTTTGGCACACAGCCACTGCCATGCAACTCCACCTGTTAGCACAATTCCTACCAGGTTCTTTAAACTCTCTAGCAGACCACTTGAGCAGAAAGCTTCTGGTCCCACACAAGTGGCAGCTAGACAAAAGAACCTTCACCCTAATAACTCAGAAATGGGGCACCCTGAAGGTCGACCTCTTTGCCTCCCACACCAACCATCAGTTCAGCAAATTCTGCTCCAGGGAACATCACTGCATGGCTTGGAAAGTGGATGCCCTATCCTTCCCCTGGGTCAATCTATTGGTTTATGCATTTCCTCCACTACCTTTCATCAACAGGGTACTGCTCAGAATAAGGGAGGAAAATCCAAGGACAATTCTTATTGCTCCAGGCTGGCCTCACCAGCACTGGTACCCACTGCTGCACAGCCTGTCCCCACTGCCACCATGGCATCTCTCTCAGACCCCAACCCTCCTGACCCAGAGGGAAGGAAAATTCATGTATTCCCAATTGCAGACCCTCTATTTGGCAGTCTGGCTTATTCCCTGACCATTGATCAATCTGCCAACCTCACTAAACAGGTTCTAGATGTTGTACGTGACGCCAGACGCCCTAGCACTAGAAAGTCTTATGCTGAAAAATGGAAAAGGTTCTGCACCTGGATTTAGGCCAAGGGAGCTGATACGGCACAGCCCTCCCTACACCTCATACTGGATTACCTAGCTGACCTGCTACATAGTAGTTTCTCCATTTCCTCTATTTAAAATTCATGCCTCTGCTATCTCTGTTCATTCCGACACTGAGCAGCCCCTTTTCTCACACCCTTTGATCAGACAAGTCCTAAGAGGGGCTAGCAACTTGAAGCCACCCAGAAGAGCACCCACCCCAGCTTGGGACCTTACTTTTGTGTTGAAAAAACTCACCCTGCCACTCTTTGAATCAGCATCTTCAATAGAGCTAAAATTTCTTTCCAGGAAGACATCTTTTCTTCTGGCCATCACTTCAGCCAGAAGAGTCTCCGAGCTACAAGCACTCATGGCTGTGGAGCCCTTCATCATATTCCATGCTGACAGGGTTTACTTCAGGAATAACCCATCCTTCATGCCCAAAGTGGTGTCCAGTATGGCTCTCAACCAATCCATTCGTTTGCCCACCTTTTTTTCTAACCCACAAAACAAGGGGGAAAGGATCCTGCACTCTCATGATGTGCACAGACAGCTCAGATTCTATCTTGACAGGACTAAACCATTCAGAAAGTCTGGTCAATTACTGATTAGCTTTGCTGCAGGGGCAGAGGGCAAAGCCATTTCCAAACAAACCATTTCCAATGGATAGCACACTGCATCCATTTCTGTTACAAGCAACATGGGAATCCTCCCCCTAAGGTTGTCAGGACTCGCTCCACCAGAGCAGCCTCCACCTCTTCAGCTTTCCTCAGAGGAGTCCCCACCCGGGACATCCTGGAGGCTGCCACCTGGACATCTGTTCACACTTTCACCAAGCATTACCACCTGCCTACTTTCTCCAAATCCAGGGCAGGCTTTGCCACTGCAGTCTTACAGGGCATCCTAGCCAGCCCTTACTTTCTTTGACTGCCTCCTCACTTTTTCTCAGCTTTGGGAATCGACCCAAATGTGATGACTGCAGTAGTGAAACACGAAGAACATTGTACAGTTGTGTACACTTACTATAAATGCAGATGTTCGAGTGTATTCATTGTTGCAGTCCTGGTTTCCCTCCCTCCATCCCCCTCTTTTTCTCTGTCTCTCTCTCTACTTACAAGGAACATTTTGGTATTTACTTTCTACTGGTGGGGTTCTTCCACCATAACCTGGCTCCCACTTGGGGGGGCTCCTGAAAGGGCAATAAAAACTGATGTAATGGCGTCAGTTGACTTGCTTTATACTATTGACGACGACGTCAGTCCTGAAGTGACGGTAACCGACGCAGAAATACTAAGCTTCTGGTATTCGGGCCGGCCGAGGGCTACCCTGGCAGGGATAACCCAAATGTGATAACTGCAACAGTTAATACACTCGAACATCTACATTTATGGTAAGTGTACACAACTGTACTTTTTGGAGCACACTTCAGACTGCCTTGTTTTATGTTAGGTAGGTAGGCTTGTTAGCAGGTCCTCTTGTCAGTATGTTCAGCATTCATTGCTCTGGTACAATATCTGTCACTGGCCCAGTAGTTTTCACTGTTAACTTGTAGCTTGCTACAGACATCATCCTTTTTTCCCTTGTTCTTTGTCACTAACCCAGACTTAGCCCTAGCACTTGCCTGTGACTGTATGATTGGTGTTGATACCATATGCTGCTCAGCAGGCATTTGTCAAAACTGCTGCAGCTGATTAATCTGGCATCACTGCATCTGTTATCAGTGCACCTTTTTTCAGCACCAATGGAACAGCTGTTTTCAGTGCAGATGCTTTAGCAAGTCTAGCTGCTGTTGTAGTTTTCTGTAGATCATGCACAGGAAATTATTCATGCATCTTCCTGCAGATGTTTCTGCCAAAAGAGGCTACAAAATACTCCTTGCCATGTGAGTCATTTGATCCCTGCAACAAAAAACTAAGAACCAAAGAAGTAGGTAAAAAATAAAAACAGCACAGACTGAGAAGTTTAATGTACCACAAACAGCATAACCACTTTTGTCCCAAAAGTAAGGACTGCATCAGATACAATCATTTAAAAAGTGTAGCCTTATAAGGATATAGTAATTAATCACACGGTGCAACAATCTAACCAATAAAAAATTATACCAGTGTTTATACACACAAACTCACACACTTTATGTATTTATATATCTATATGTATGTATTTTCTCATCACCACACAAGAAATATTACATTAAATATGTAAAAAAAAATATGTATATTTGCAGTATAAAAATTACAAATTAAACTAAGTATCCATAGAGCTTAATTGTAAGATACCATTAACTGAGTTCTTGTCGTTCAAGCCAAGGGGAGATGTTGCATTTAATTTAATTTGACAAAATAATTCTCTAGCTTCAGGAATTGCTCCCCAATATCCACCCTCCCCCAAAAGACCAAGCATAAAGCCTCTTGTAAAGCCAGATACAGATGTCCTCTGTGGAGCCCCTAGTGACAGACAAGTGTAGCAGAGAGGGCCATGCCTGCTTTGAGTCATACCTTTTGATGATTCAAAGTGTAGAGAAAGTGCAGGAAAAAAGTGGCATGCCAACACCATCCCATCCCTCAGAGAAGGCTGTAATAAGCCTTTCCATTCATACCTCAAGAGCTCCTGAGTGACTTCACCCTCAATACATATCTAAGATAGTTTTGGATGTTGCTGGCATTGTAGGTTTAGTGCTCAGAATGTTGGATAGGATCTTCCAGCTGCCCAGAGATTGGTCAGTCTAGTCAGAGACTCCCTAAACCAAACCCCCATCATATGAGAAGTGGCCCTAAAAAGGGCTACTCCCAAAAGTGTAGCTGTCCATCCAGCATATGTGTGGATCAGTAGACCTATCTGTCAGCTTTTCCTTGTGTCTGTGAAGCTCTACCTGTCCTTTTCTCAAGAGAGAGAGTCCCCAATTTTTTTTTTTTTTTATCTCTGAGCAACTACTTAAATTCCATTCTTGATTAGATGTCATGTGGTTGACCCAGATGTTGGTTCATGCCATTGTCCATCTTTCAAACTGTCTTTGCTTGCACCATTCATTGTCTGTGGAGGGAATTGATTGGGATTTCTCTGTCACATATGCAAGCTGGACTGTTCTTGATGACAGACTGGGACTTTAGGATGAGTTTGTCAGCTGTCATCAAGACGTCTTACTTCCATCTGCAGAGTACTGTGCAGATCGAATGCTGTCATACCATCTTTTGAGATTGAAGGCTGGTGGTTAATGCTTTAGTGTTGTCCTATTTTGACTATTGCAGTATTCTTTACCTGGGACTTTTTGATGTGATCTGGCTTGCATTGCAGTGGGTGAAAAATCCCATTGTCAGACTTGGAGTGGTACTCCTAAAGCTGTGCTGCAGGATATTTGGTGATTGCTGGTTACAGCTTGATGTGCTTTTGTGATTCGTATTCTCTCTCACTGTGTTCTGCTCAGACCTTACCTACACACATAAATTGCCAAGGCAACCATGTTTGAGGGGTGGGCCAGGAAGGATGGGACTGAGTGGCTGTTGCTGGCTTGACCCGTCCTGGGGAGAAGGCACCAGCTCTTTATTGCTGTTTGGATGACACATGACAGGAGCACTGGGGGGGGTACAAGCCTACAGAGCACACATTGCTTAACTTGGTGTGCCACCTGCTGGGATTAGCAAGTACACAAAGCTGTGCTTGTTGCCTGCTGTATGCAGCAGTAGTGCATTTTTAGTGAGTTGTCGCAAGGATTAGGGGCTCCAAGAGGTGGGGGTGAGCAGGGTCTGTTTGATCAGCTGTCTGAATCACTTCTAATGGAGAGTCTGGATACCAGCAGTGGTTGACCACTAGGTAGGGACTGAATGGGTCAAAGGACTTTTGCCCTGTGTAACAAAGTCCTTCTACCAGTAGACAACCGGTGGCAAACATGGGTTATATGGACTGTTGCCTTGAGCAGCAAGAGGCAACATTGGCACCTGTCCCTAGGGAGTGAGAACAAATAAAGGTTGAATACAGGTAGAAAAGCCATTGGGTTTGTCTAGTAAATGGCAGTGTCAGGTGCTCAACTGGTAGCATACTCCTTTTTCTGTCCAGAAAATCAGAAGGCTGTAGGTTATCTTCCCTTGCCTAGTACTTGAATTGATTTTCCAGTAGTGAGACTGCAGTGCAGCATTGGGGATTGGGGGGGGGGGGGTTAATACTGGACTCTTAAGTGTGCTGTTCTTCAGGTTAATGTTAAACAAGGTCTCATCTGCCTGAGTTGGTTGTAGCTCAGGTTGATATAAAAGATCCCATGGCACTTATTGAAAAAAAAAGAGTTGGGAAGGTTCCCTGATGCCCTGGCCAAATTTGTTTGTCAATGTATAACCTCTTCAGGTCTCCCCTGAAAAGAGGATAGTGGTCCAGTGGGATTACCCTGGATAACAGAGTACATAAATAAATAGGCAAGAAAAGAAGAATAATATTGCCAAGGCATCCAGGCAGTATCAGTACTTTCAGGTAAGAGACAACAATTATTAGTTGCTAAAAGTAAAAATCGACGGGCAGCATTTGCATTTCCAAGTAGAACCAGTTACTGTTAAGAGTGCCTACTGTTCAGTCTCATAGGCTCTAACAATGTTCACTTTGTAGCAACAGCATACTGGAGGCTACAGGGAGTCTAGATTTTACAGTGCTTGGATGACTGTCTTCTTTGCTAATACTACTACTCCACATCTGAAGTGTTATGTAACCTGGTTTCTGATCAGAATGTTCAATTAGCTGGGCATTATGGGGAGTTTAGCCAAGGTGCAATTCCTGTATACTCAGAACATCACCTTTTTGGGGTGTATCTTGTACACCTAGGATAAAAGTCAGGTGTTTCAAATTTCTTCAGAATAGTTTGTATAGAATAGTGGAGGTACTGTGAAACAAATCCTTAAGGTGTGTTAATTTATGTGACAGCCTCTGTCCAAATGGTCCCACAGGTATTCCTATGTTTGGGACCTTTTGTAGTAAGCTTTTCACCTACAGTTGTGCCAGCATGAGCTGCACGTGTCCCAGTGGATCGATGTGGCTCAGATCCTCAGCAGCACCTAACTTGGTGGCTTCCTGTGCCAACTTGTCATGTGACAAGCCCTTCTGCGTTACCACTCTGCTTCACTCAGTAATGATTGATGCATCTGGCCTAAGGTGAGAGAATATTTCCCGGTTAGGGCAACCCAAGGTTTTTGTTTCCCCCAGGAGTCCAGTTGCACATCAGTTTTCCAGTAATGTGGGCAGTGTTCTTATTTTCTGCAGCCTTCAGAGACTCTATCTCACTACCAGCTCTTTAGCTGTTCACATGGACAAACATGGCCGTAGTATGGTACATCAGAAAGCAAGGGAGGGTCTTGATAACTCCCCCTGTGCAGAGAAAGTGTGGGAAGTCATGAACTTTGAGAATAGAGCACTGTACACATAACTAGGGAATGCCAGTATGTTGGCCAAAAGACAAAAATTCTTATGCCACAAGGATGGTCACTCCACTAGAAGGTTGCTAGCAGAATGCTTGCCATCCTAAAATGCTAAATGTACCACATTCTTCTGTTTCATCTAAGCACTTCACAATAGAGTGAGAGGTGCACTTATGAAGGACTGGTCCCCTGCCTCCAACTCAACTTATCCTAAGTATGATGCAGTGAGGCTGAAAACGTTCTGCATGCTAAGTGATGTAGAAAGGTCTCATTCTAGTCGTACATTTCTGACCCAGACAGGTGTGGTTTTGTTACTTGTCACCCCAAGCCTTGGACATCATGTTCACACCAAAAAAGTAAAAAAAAAAAAAAAAAAAAAAAAAATGAAACCGGATACTTCCATTTGCTCAGTCTGACTTTGACTTACCCGATGAGATAGAACAAGAGTCTACAGCATATCCAGCCTCCACTGAAACATGTGCTACTACAAACTTGCTGGAGGCTGGTGTGACATCTACCTCAGTCATATGACTGACAAGATTGAATCTCCTACTGCTGTGTGAGAGAAGGGAGAACCAAGGGTGATTATTTTGGAGGGACTGGAGGGAGATGCCTTCAGTCTTAGAGAAGAGGTATCTGGTTCTGTTTTTGAGTTCTGACAATGTTCTCCACCACTGCACTTTGCTAGAGTGGATGTCCTTTTTCTGATGATGCAGTATTTTAAGTGAAACACTAAACAGGTCTCAGACATACAGAAAAGGTATGAATTATTCAAAGCAGGGCTGCTAAACCTTCAGTTGTGCCTCCTGTCCTGGAAGTCTTTTTTTGGATACTTTTGCTTCCACCACTTCTAATCCAGACTTCCAGCTACCTGTATGTAAGAAACCAGACAGATTCTACAAGGTGCTAGATGGCATGGAATTCCTGTATAAAGATCCAGCATCAGAAACCTAACAAACTCATCCCTGCATCCAGTGTACTGCCATCTGGTAGTGACATCAGGGCTGTGGATAGGTATGTCACAAAAAGCCTATACTTCTGCCACAGTGCCATTTAGAAATCTAAACTACCAAACACAAATAGCTAAGTATTGATCTTCTAATTTGGAAAACCTGAATAAGTATTTGGCTGAATTTGGGGGTTCTAAACACAAATAAAACTTAAGAATAATAAGAATAAATAGAGATCTAATGTTGTCTTTTCTTCAACCAGAGATTCTCTGATATGGCTTCAGCCACTTCAGTAGATATTGGCTGCATAGGTTGAGCTCCTCCCCTTGCCCATAATCCTCTCCCAAGTCTGGATTACCTCAGATCTCGTTTGCAGCTTCAGCATCTGGACGTGGTCAATTCTAGCTCGAGTATTTTTTGGTACTAGGTCATTATTTAATTCTCCCTAGTTAGTTTATCTAGGTCTTTTCCTCCCCTTTTTGTAGTTAAAAAAAAAAAAAAGATAATACATACATGTCTGTCTCTTCTGTATATATCTAGCTATATGTATATACACGTGTGTGTGTGTGTGTGTGTATATATATATATATATATATATATATATACACACACACACACACACACACACACACACACACACACACACACACACACACACAGATATACATACATATAAAAAATATTTTAGAGTTTTTGGTGTCGTCAAGCTTTGTGCACCTGCTGCTTCTGCTACCTTAGTGTTGAGGTACTTCTCTTTTACCATTGTTGAGTACCATTGCTGGTATTTGGTGTTAACATTGTTGATAGTCCTGTCTTATTTCTTCCTTTTTGGTAGTTGCTTCTGTTGTTGCTTACGAGCTGTCTAAAAATCTTGGTTTAAAAGGGGTTTATCTTGTGAGCACAGGGTTCCTAATTCGTGCTGTAAGTCCAGTCTGTTTACTGCCTTGGAGCAGGGTGTCAACACTGATTGTAACATTTGTGCAGGATTTAATCACTGAGCACTGGTCAAGAGCGGGAACAAACTTGTATTTTGAGTAGCTTGCTTCCATCTTCATCTTCTAGACCCCCCCCCCCCCAAAGAAATGTTCTGAAACCTCCAAGGGGATTCCACTGGCAAGGTTAAAATTTTGAGGAAGCATTCCCCCAGTCACTGTCGTCCTACTTCAAGCTCTGCTCTGTCGGAAAAGTTACAAAATTCTCAGGTCTGACTAGATCAGTACTGAGATCCTTGCATCTGACTGCTTCCTCAGATCTGACTCAGTCCATGTCAGACTCCATGCCATAAGGTACCCAGATTCTCCCTTGAACCTATTTCTTCAACTCCATACATCTTTCTTAGAAGAGACACCTTGACAAGTGTCTAGACTACTCTCAACCTCTTTGTCCTTCAGGTCAGCTTGAAGCCTGATAGAAACAGATGTGGACAAGATGATGAGAAAATCTCTTAGAACCCAGATCTAGCTGGGAGTTCAATCTTGCCCTCGTTTCAGAGTCTTTGAACCCGAGAATCCTAAGTTTGTCTGTGTTAGATCCTAAGACCTGGCCCTCATCGACTCAGACACCTTCACTGCTCCAGTAAGGATCTGTGTGCCATAGTGTCTGTGCTGCATCTGAGGGTTTGGGTTTGACTCTGTTTTTGGAGCCCTCTCTTCCCCTTGGAGCCTAGGCACTGGGCAGCTCAGCCCAGAACTCTGAATTGAGGCAGGGTCTTGGTGATGCTTGCAGCTGTCCTGGGCAGAACCTGTTTCCTCATGGCCTCTGCCTTTGAGGTAGTGGAGAGAGCATTTCCCACTTCTGTGGACAAGGCATCCTTGCCCTCACAGTCTACTCCCTCCACAACTGTCTTCTTTGGGTAACAAGTCTTTTTGTCCTGCTCCATTGGGACAGCTGGCCAGCTCAAGCCTAGAAATGGTCCTTTTCCAGGATTCTGCCCACAATTCTGAGTCCTGTCTGGACCATCCCACCAGAGAGCCCCCTCAGAAGCATATGTGCAAAAGAAGGCACTTGGATTCCCAACAGGAGCCTATGACTTTACTAAACCCCCTAAGGCTTATTCCACCAAATTTATGGCTACTTCGTTTCCAGAGCTTCCATAGATGACGTTTGTGCAGCTGCCACTTGATTCCAGTGTGCATACATTTATTCAAATCCATGCTTCTCTCCCATCTCTCCTCCAAATGGGAATGTCCTTCACATGTTCCCACCTAAAACTCCCACACTACTAACTCCACACCTAAATCATAATTTCTTTGCCTACTTTAACTTAATTCAGAGATCTTGCTCAGAACACCTTTTCATAAATCTTTTGCATGCATGGCTCTGGCCTACCTTACTCATATTCTCAAACTTTCATTGTTTGTTTTTCTTATCCATTGTACCCATAATATTGTTTTCCTCTGTAATATTGTTAATTTGTCTCTATTCGTATGTATTTGTATGTCTGTTTGGGGCTTTTCCCCTCGGGTCTCCACTGAAAAAGGGTAATTCTTACCCAACTGGACCAACCCGGTTAACAAATGCAAATAAATAAATAATAAATAAATTACAAACTAGACATTTAATCTGGGGATACAGCAGCATTTGGCTCCATTGTACTCTAGATTATCCTTCCTTGAGGGCCACCCATTGGTTTTCTGTAGTCTGGGACTCTGTCCTATTGATTGAGGAACAGATGAAAAAGACATCAGATTCAAAAGTTATGTACTCACTACAGTGATGTACCTGTGTTGTCTGTTTACTTCCTTCCTCAGTTTCCAGTCCCCCTTCCAGCTTTGGAAGTTTTTCACTTGGGCTTCTATTTTTTTCCTGAAGAGTGATTTCTGCCTTCCTTGCTAAATAAGCTCCAGTTGTCCTCTTCCTACTGGCTATTCTGACTAGAATGTGATTTACTTCAGAATGTGTTTTTCAATGGATACCTCCTTTTCTTTCAAGATGGTGGGGTGACTAGGAGGTAACGTGATCTAAGGTAATCCAGGCTTAGGGAGAGGATTATGGGAAAGGGGAAGAGCTTGAGCTATGGAGTCAGTCTATTGAAGTGGCCGAAATCCGATCTAAGGTGTAATTCGAAACCCATTGGTTGAGGAAGGATGAAAACCGACAGCACAGATGTGTTATGTTGCGTACATAACTTTTGTTCAAAGCCAGCCGTGCCCCAACAGTTTTATTCTTAGTAGATAAACACTTTGTGAAGCAGATACAAAGTATGGAAGGTCTGGACAAAAAGTAAAACTGCTCCTACTTTGCTCGCATATAGGCAACTTAGAAACTAACAAAATAACTTAAGGATAAGAAAACCTACTACTGAACCAGTCAAAACATGCACACTGATAATTCAGTGTAGCTCTAGGCCGCAGTCAATAAACTGTTAAATCCAGGACAAGCTACACAGCCAGCACCAGACATGTGCAAATAAAATTATACCATAGCCAAATTATACCTATTTTATACAGACAGTACAGTCACTGTTAATCAAACTCCTGAGGTCCCTACTCACCTTTTAACCTCCTTCAGCATTTCTCCTTCCAGCCAATTCCTACAGATACCATCAAAAATGCCTCCAAAAATTAAAGCCTACTACAGCTGCCACTGTCAGTCTACCTGGCACATATCCTAAAATGGCATGCAAGACTGTTGCGTATCCAGTTTCAATTGTGATAAAGCAATCCATATCTGAAAATAGTCCCTTCACTTTGGAAAAAAATATCCATTATTCCACTGCACAAGGGTGGAATCAATACAGACCTTTCAAAGTGTAGGTTAACTTTTCTCTTACATATCAAAAAGTAATCGAAAAATGTATTCAGAAGCAAAAATCAGTTGTCTAATAGATAACCAGCTTATGTCTTCAACCCAGCACTGCTTCCAGCTTCATCAAAGCACAGCTGCTGCTTTGTTGAATTGTGTTAATAGTGTCATTACCCACAGAAATGCTGGAACCCTAGTCTTCACCACCTTCCTAGACTTGGCAAAAGTTTTTAATACTGTCTTCCAACAGAAACTCTTACATAAACTGCCATCCTTAGGGTAACCAACTCTTCACTGCACTGGTTCCATAGCTACTTGTCAAACGGAGCACAAGTCGTGAAATAGAAAAATGATTTCTCTACCTTCTTACTTTTAGCTATTGGTGTCTCATAAGGATCTGTCCCAGGCCCTATACGTTTCAGCGTGTTCATCGGTGATCTCTACACTGCTACAAAAAATGCTACCTTGGTTCAGTATGCTGACTAGATCCTAATCTGCTCGGTCAATTTCCTCTGTAAACTCAAAGACTTTAAACAGCAATCATTATCAGTTTCAACTGTTCTGTTATGGTGTTGCCGTCAGAGACAAATGGTGTACAGTGTTGTTTTGGTAGAGAAGTAAGTGATGGGTGAAAAGAAGTAATTTAGTTTTTCTAGGGTTTAGTAGTAGTTGTGAATTATTTTGACATTTTCTGCCTAGCATACTTAGTTCCTTCCCTCGCCACCTTTCTTTACATTTCTAAGCACTTGTATAATCTGTTATTTGACTAACCCACAAGTACACCTTTTCAAATGTGTAGTGTTTAACATTTACTAAAGCTTAAGCGTTTTTAATACGGTAATAATTTTCTCTACTTTCATATGAATGTAATCTAATTAGCAAATGTATGTATAACTGTAAAGTATGTTTAATATCTATGTATGTTGCTGAATGTCTGTTTGAAAATGTTTGTTGTATATTAGAGCTTTTCTCCCTGGTCCTCTGTTGAAAAGGGATATTTGGCTAAACCCAGTAGACAAAAGCAAAATAAAATCCCAGTTTTTCTTTTCTCAAGAATACAACCCAAGTAGCCAGACAGCCCAAATGCAGCTGTGATGCTGCAGACGCTTACTTTAGGGCTGGGGCCACTGGTTCAGCGGTCTACAGGTTTGCTTGGCTTCACCTTCAGTCCATCCCAGAAGATATTAAAGCAAAGCTTTTGGACTCCCCTCTTCTTAGAGGCTTCCTTTTGGCCCTTCTGCTACTGAACTTTGTTAAAATGCTGCAGGAAAATGGCAAGGTCAACTTCTTAAGCAGATTTTTATTTTTTATTCCATCAGTCTATAGACACCAAAGACACTATCCATCTAAATCCACAATCTTTGTTCATAGTGAACAAAAGATCCCTCAAATGGAAACAAACTTACTAATAAAAGATTTCAAGAGAAACCTCAGTGGGATTCCAAGCCTGGTAAAGCTTTTTTTTTTAAATGAAATGAGAAACATGCTTGTGAATGACTGTCTTCTGCCTCCTTCCACCTACGTTGGTCCACACATTCCTCTTCTCAAAGGCTCAGCCTGTCCCTCCTAGCCTGGGAATGCATTACTTTTGACAGATGTGGCTTGCCCACATTACAAAACTGTTATAGAATGTCTTGGAAAGAGCTTCTATCTGCTGTCAGAATTCTCTCCCCTCCTACAAATCAGTCTTACCTCATTATCCCCTTTGTTCAGGAACTGCTCTTCTGTGGAAGTATAGAACCAGATGTTCATCGTGTTACACTGCTGCAGTCATTACACTTGAGGTTATCCTGCCGTCAGGTGGTTCCCCAGTCGGCCTGAGTTCCAAAGCCTTGGTCCGACGTCGGTTGCTGTCGCCTCCTCCCTGACGTCAGTGCGACAGGGGTATATAAGATGCAGCCAATGCCATTTTCTTCAGTTTTTTCTTGCCCCAGATGTCAGGTGCCCCAGATGTCAGGTGCCTCTAAATAGGTAGGCAATTCCAATTGCTAATAAAACATACATAAGAAAAGCAAAAAAACAACTTACAGCTACCAGCAAATACTCCCCATAGGTAGCAAGAGTAGAAGACATAGGTACGTACCAGCCAGTAAGAGGTGAAGGAGGGAGGATAACCTGGACTGCAGCAGTGTATACGCTCTAACATCTACATTTATGGTAGGTACAAAACTGTACTATGTTCGTGTTACACTGCTGCATTCATTACACTTGGGTAGAATCCCAAAGCTGAGGTAGGGTGGCTGGTTCTATAAGGCATTAGGGGTGGCTATAAGGCCCTGCAGCACTGCAGTGGTGAAGCCAGCTCTGGATTTAGAGTATAGAGGCAGATGGTAATGCATGGTGAAGGTATGTACAGAACTCCAAGTTGCAACTTCCAAAATATCCTTGGTTAGGTACTCCCCTGAGGTAGGCAGTTGAAGTGGCTGTTGCCCTGGTGGAGTGAGATCTAATGCTGCTAGGTACAGGTTTTCCATGGTATGTGTAGCAGAAATGTATACAATGTCCTATCCATTTTGAAATAGTCTATTTTGAAATGGCTTTTCCCTGTGCTCCTGCAGCATATGCTACCAATAATTGCTCAGATTTTCTGAAAGCTTTGGTTTTGTCCAAGTAGAAGCGTAACTGCCTGTGAATGTCCAAAGAGTGCAGTAGTCTCTCCCCTTTATTCTGTGGTTTAGGATAAAAAGTTGGCAGGTGAATAGTTTGGTTTAGAGCCACACTGGATACCACCTTTGGCATAAACGTAGGGTTAGTTCTTAACGACACCCTGTCCTGGTGGAAAATGAGGAAAGGTTCCACTGCCATTAGTGCCTGTAATTCTGAAACTCTTCGTGCTGATGTCATTGCCAGGAGCAGAGCAGTTTTCCAAGAGATATATTTTAATTCTGCTGTGTTGGCTGGCTCAAAAGGAGGTAAAGTTAGCTTTTCCAAAACAAAGTTGAGGTCCCAAGTTGGAGTTAGGTGCTCTACGGGGCGGTCTTATGTTTTTAGCCCCTCTGAGGTACTGTTTTAACAGGAGGATTAGAGAAAATTGGTGGATACGTGTTGTAATGAGCAGAGATGGCAGAGGCGTGGATCTTGATGGATGAGAGGGGGAGGCCTTTGTCCAGCATCTCAGTTAAGTGTTGTAGTATCTGAGGAATGTTTGGGACAAGAGGGTCAAGGCTGTGAGCTTGGTTCCAGGCACAGAATCTCTTCCATTTATCCGAATAGGCTTTCCTGGTACTAGGCCTTCTGGCCTCCAGAATGACATCCATAACAACTTTGGAGAGAGGCATTGCTTGCTTGACTAAGGAATCTTCCATGCAGCTAGGTTTAAGGTCTTTAGCTGGCTGTGTAGTATTTGATTGTTGTGCTGAGTCAGCAGATGTGGGATTTGAGGCAAAATCCAGGGTGGTTCTTGTGCTAAGCTCCTTAAGATTGGGTACAAGTGCTGGCGTGGCCAGTTTGGTGCAATCAGGATCATCTTTGGCTTTTCTTGCCTGGCTTTTATGAGTACCTTTGGCAGGAGAGGTGGGAAAGCGTATACTTGTAGGTTCTCCCAGCTGAATGAGAGGGCATCCACTTTCCATGCTTGTGGATGGTAACTCCTTGTGCAGAATTTTTGTAGCTGGCAGTTTATTGGGGATGCAAACAAATCTATGTCCGGGCTCCACCATTTCTGTGTTATCATTCTGAATATTTGTGGATTCAATTCCCATTCGTGGGGATCCATGATGTTTCTGCTTAAGTCGTCTGCCAGTGTATTTTTCTCTCCTGGCAGGAATTGTGCTTGCAGATGAACTTGAAGGTTTATAGCTGTGTTCCACAAGGTCATGGCTTGTCTGCATAGGGGGTAGGAGTGAGTGCCCCCTTGCTTGTTTATGTACCACATAACTATGGTGTGGTCTGTCTTTAGTAGTAGTTGTCCTGGATGCAGCAGGGCCTTGAAAGCTATAAAGGCATTTTGTACAGCTAGCATCTCTTTTTGATTGATGTGAGGATGCCTTTGTTCTGCGCGCCACGTGCCCTGAATACATTTTCCTGCCATGTGTGCTCCCCAGGCGTAATCCGATGCATCCTGTTGTCAGTGTTTGCCTGGCTGTGGGTTGTGTAAAAGGCTGTCCCTTGTTGAGGTGACAAGCTTGAGCCCACCATTGAAACTCCTGTTGAAGGCAAGGGATTAGTGGTACAACTGTTTCCAAACTTTGACAGTGTTGAGACCATACATTCTTTAGGTACCATTGTAGTTTCCTCATATGCAGTCTGGCATATGGAATTAGTAGTATGCAGGATGCCATGTAACCCAAGGCCTGCAGAATTTTTCTTGCAGTGAGTTGGGTCTTTGTTGCCATCAATTGAAAGTATTGAGTCAGTTGTCTTTGCTTGTCTGGCGTGAGATAAGCCATCTGGGCCGTTGTGTTCAAGCTGGCACCCAGGAATATAATCTCTTGTGAGGGCACTACTTTTGATTTCTTTTCGTTTACTGTGAACCCCAGGCAACTTAACTTTTTTTATAAACGCCAGATGCTTTAGAAGAATGGCCTGCTCTCTGCTTGAATCAGGCAGTCATCCAGGTATGGATAAATTTTAATTCCTTTCTGTCTGCAAAATGCAATTACTGGTGCCAGGCACTTTGTAAAGACCCTGGGCGCAGTAGATAAGCCAAAGGTCAGTGCAGAGAATTGGTAGTGCATTGAACTAGCTATCAATCTGAGGTATCTTCTGCAGTTTTGTCTGATGGGGACATGCAGGTATGCCTCCTTGAGGTCCAAAGTCACGAGCCAAGCTTTCTGGCCCAGCATGGGAAGAAGCTGCTGTAGTGTCAACATTTTGAATTTCGGAACATCCAGGTAAGTGTTTAGAGATGAAAGATCCAGAATGGGCCTCCAGGCTTTGTCCTTTCTGGGTACCAGAAAGAGTCTTGAGTAAAATCCTTGCCCTTGCTCCTGTGATGGTACCTTTTGAATAGCTCTCATATCCATGAGTGCTGTTATTTGTTTTTGAGCCTCTGCCCATTGATTTGGTGGCAGATTTGGCATTCCTTTTAACCTTGGCAGAGTGTGAAAGTGGAACCTGTAACCTTGAAATACAATGTTGAGAACCCATTTGTCTTTGGTGATCATTTGCCAATTGTGGTAGAAGAGTGCCAGTTTTCCTCCCAAAGGGGGCTGCCAAGAGGAATTTGTTTGGCAGCTGTAGTGGGAAGTCATTGGAGTTGCTTTTTATATGGTTGGGGCCTGTCTTCCCCTTCTTTCTGGCCTGATGCAACCCATTGTCGAGGTCTGTAAGGACCTTGTGTTTGACCTCTACCTCTTGGACGTCTGTATCTTCACCTTTGAGGTCTGTCTGTAATTGGAAAGGACCAATTCTTAGTTGGCCAGATGTTCATCGTGCTATGCTGCTGCAGGCATCACACTTGGGGTTATCCTGCCGTCAGGTGGTCCCGCAGTCGGCCTGAATTCCAAAGCCTTGGTCCGGCGTCGGTTGTCGTCGCTTCTTCCCTGACGTCAGTGCGGCAGGGGTATAAAAGAGGCAGCCGACACCATTTTCTTCAGTCTTTCTTGCCGCGCGGTGCCCGAAGCAAGCAGAAGCAGTTCGCAAGTGCTGGTCGGCCAGCTCCTGAGATTTTCAAACAGAATTTCAGCCGAAGTCTTCTATAAAGCTAAGTACCCTGTTGGGGAAACTTTTCTTGCCTCAGTCCGATGTCAGGCAAAGTTAATAATTGTATTTCTTGTGGGAAGGAAATACCTCATAAGGATTTTCATTCTTATTGTATTCCTTGCCTAGGCCCAGACCACAACGTTTCTGGTTGTCGGTTTTGCGCTAGGTTCAATAAACGCACTATTAAGCGTCGGGCTGATACCGCCCGACATTATTTTGGCAGAAAATTCAACTACATTATGTCGTCGGAACCTCCGACTACCGCTATGTTTAAAAAACGCAAGGACAAAGACCGGCAGCCTAGACCTAGACCAGATACCGTGGTCTCGGTTAGGCCTGCCGCCGGATCTTCGGTATTCAGTGAGGCACCTACGCAGCCCCTGACTACCGCAGATTAAGAAAATACAACTACCTCTCAGTCAGCATCTACCGGGCCACTGGAGCCGGTTTCTCCTCAACTCGCGGACGCCTGCCCTGGCGGCGATCCGGAGACTATGGACAGGCCTTCGGTTTCAGAAGGCGTCTTTAAACCGACAACTCTTTCCGTTAAGTCATACACTAAGCTTCCAAAAGTTAAGAAACCGGGTCCACAGACTCCCATACAGGCCCCTATGCCTAAAAAACAGATGCTCAAAATGGCGGAGGACCTGATTACCCTTATCAGAGGTTCCCAGCCCCCTCCTGACAAAAGGCCTAGACTGGAGGAAGATTTACCTCCTTCTGACCAGGAATCCATTTCCTCAGCAGACTCTGAGGAACAGGATTACCCCTTCCCTCTCTATGAAGACTCAGATGCTGAGGAGTCTACTCCCTCTGTCCCCCCCCCCTGAAGACTTCTCTTTTGGGGAAACCCTGCACACCATGAGAGATCATGTCCACTGGGAAGGACAAGATTACTCTGACTCCAAGAAAAGACTCCGTGAGTTTCTTCTTTTGCTTCAGCATGGACCCCTAGCCATTCCTCTCCTGTTTTGGACATTCTGGATGATGTCTACACTGAATCCAGTCTAAATCCAGATTCCTTACCTCCAGCACCACCTAAGCCAGACAGATACTATCGAGTCCCTGACTCTCAAGTTTTTATATAAAAACCCTGCTGCAGACCCAGAAACCATTTCCCAGGGTCCCAAAGGGGTTAAGGCCTCTACTGCTAAGAATCCACTACCTGCGGAAAGAGACTCCAGGACATTAGAACGATGGGGGAAAAAGTGTATACCTCTGCCACTTTGGCCATGAGGGCATTAAACTGCCAATTCCACTTGATTAAATACCAGCAGTATTTGCTTACTCAGTTAAAACAGAAAGTGATCCCTCAAACAGATCAACTACACTTCAAAGGGATGCAAGATTTGTTGCATGCAGCAGAACAAGTGGGAAAACATACCTTGCAGTGTGGTTTTGATTCTTTGGAGGCCTCATGTAGAGCAGCAGTCACAGGGTCTGTAATACGTAGACATGCTTGGCTAAAAGAGCAGACCTTACCAGAACATGTCAAAGCAAAGTTACTGGATGCTCCACTGCAAAAGGATGCGTTATTTGGGGTCAAAGCAGAGGAAGATTTAAAGAAGATGAAAGAAAAGACAAAATCAATGCAAACAGTTAAAGATTTTTTACAGGTACAACCTCCTCGCTTCAGCAGAAACTGGCCATCAAAAAACTGGTCCTTTCCTGCTTCAGACAGACCCCAAAGGGGCAGATACAGACGCCCTAGGGGCAGAGGCCCAGGCGTAGGGTACCTTCAGGTCTAGACAATGGCAAACAACAACTCAGAGGGGGTGACGACAGATCTCAACCCTTCAGAAAACAAACTCAATGACTTTCCTCTTCACCTGCCAAGCATAATTGCCCAGGCAGCCCCTCTAGGAGGAAAACTGGCTCTTTTCCCACAAAATTGGCACATCATAACAAAGGACAAATGGGTTCTGGATATTATTACCCGAGGCTACAGATTTCATTTTCACACTTTACCACGGATGAGAGGCATGCCAAATCTGCCAACAAACCAATGGGCAGAGGCACAAAAGCAAATTTCAGCTCTCATGAACATGAAAGCAATTCAAAAGGTACTTGCAAAAGAGCAAGGTCAAGGATTTTACTCAAGACTGTTTCTAGTACCAAGAAAGGACAAAGCCTGGAGGCCCATCTTAGACCTTTCAATTCTAAACACGTACCTGGACATTCCCAAATTCAAAATGCTCACTCTACAGCAGCTTCTTCCCATGCTGGGCAAGGAGTCTTGGCTGGTAACGTTGGACCTCCGAGGCATACCTGCATGTCCCTATCGGACAAGATTGCAGAAGATACCTCAGATTTTTGGCAGGCACAACGCATTATCAATTCTCTGCATTGCCCTTTGGCTTATCTACTGCGCCCAGAGTATTCACGAAATGCCTGGCATCAGTAATTGCATACTGCAGACAGCGAGGAATACAAATTTATCCATATCTGGACGACTGCCTGATCCAAGCGGACAGCAAAGACATCCTACTACAGCATCTGGCATTTGTAACAAAGTTGCTAAGTTGCCTAGGGTACACAGTAAACAAAAACTAATACCCTCACAAGAAATAATTTTCCTGGGTGCCAGCTTGAATACAACGGCCCAGATGGCTTACCTCACGCCAGACAAGCAAAAACAACTGGCTCAGTACTTCAAAAACATGGCAACTTCTACCCAGCTCACTGCAAGGAAATTCCTGCAGGCATTGGAGTACATGGCATCCTGCATTCAACTAATTGCATATGCAAGGCTGCATATGAGAAAACTACAATGGTACCTAAAAAGTGTATGGTCCCAACACAGACACAGCCTCGAAGCAACTATAACTCTCATTCCCTGCCTTCAAAAAGAGTTTCTATGGTGGGCTCAAGCATGCCAAGCAAACAAGGGCCTTCCTTTTGTCTCACCTCCACCAAACCAAACCTTGATAACAGATTCATCAGACTACGCCTGGGGTGCAAACATGGCAGGACAATGCATACAGGGCAAATGGTCTGCAAACCAAAGGCAACTACACATCAATCAAAAGGAGATGCTAGCTGTAAAAAAATGCACTAACAGCCTTCAAGGACCTTTTGCATCCAGGACAACAACTAATAAGGATGGACAACACCACAGTTATGTGGTACATAAACAAACAAGGAGGGATGCACTCCTACCCACTATGCAGACAGGCAATGGGCTTGTGGAACACAGCATTAACTTACCCAGTACAACTGCAAGCACAATTCCTACTAGGAAAAGAAAACATTTTGACAGACAAATTAAGCAGAAATTTGACAGACCCTCATGAGTGGAGACTACACCCACAAGTATTCTCAATGATAACTCAAAGGTGGGGACCACCGGACATAGATCTGTTTGCCTCAACCAACAATTGCCAGCTACAAAAATTTTGTACAAGGACTTACCATCCCCTGGCCTGGAAAGTGGATGCCCTGTCATTCAGTTGGACAGCATTGTCAGTCTACGCCTTCCCACCTCTGCCTCTACTCACCCAGGTATTACTGAAAACCAGATCAGAGAGACCACAGATGATCCTCATTGCCCCGGACTGGCCACGTTAACACTGGTACCCACTACTACGAAACTTTACTCACAGCCCTCCATGGATCTTACCTCAATTCCCTCTGCTGTTAACCCAACAAAACTCTCAGATCCTTCACAGTCAGCTAAGGACCTTAAATCTAGCTGCATGGAAAATACCTTAAATTATCAAATAAGACTTCTCTCAAAGGACATACAGAATGTCATTTTGGAGGCCAGGAAGCCCAGCACCAGAACAACTTACTCAGACAAATGGAAAAGATTTTGTGTATGGAGCCAGGCCAGAAGCCTAAATCCTGGCATCCCAAATATTCTGCACATACTCCAATATCTAACTGAGATGCTACACAAAGGCCTTTCTTTCTCATCCATAAAGATCCATGCTTCAGCCATTTCAGCTCAATATGATACGGTTCCTCCCATTTTCTCTCATCCTTTGCTAAGGCAGTTTCTCAGAGGGGCAAAAAATATAAGACCCCCCCAGAAAACCACCTACTCCTACTTGGGATCTAAATTTTGTTCTGGAAAAGTTAACACTTCCTCCTTTCGAACCAGCCTTTTCAGCAGAGCTTCAATACTTGTCATGGAAGACAGCCCTGCTGCTGGCTATCACCTCAGCACACAGTCTCAGAACTGCAGGCACTTATGGCAGTGGAACCTTTCATCATTTTCCATCAGGACAGAGTATCTTTACGCACCAACCCTTCCTTCATGCCAAAGGTAGTATCCAGTGTGGCTCTCAATCAGACCATGCACTTGCCCACTTTTTATCCAAACCCACAGAATAAAGGAGAAAGACTCCTTCACTCTTTGGACATTCACAGACAGTTACGTTACTATTTGGACAGGACAAAGGCCTTCAGAAAATCTGACCAACTCCTTGTATCCTATGCACCAGGCTCAGAAGGAAAGGCTATTTCAAAACAGACCATCTCCAAATGGATAGCACATTGCATCCGGTTTTGCTACTCACACCACAGGAAAGCAGTGCCTGCTAGTATTTAGGTCTCACTCTACCAGGGCTACAGCAACCTCAGCAGCCTTCCTCCGAGGAGTCCCAGCAAAGGACATTCTGGAGGCAGCTACCTGGAGTTCAGTGCACACCTTCACCAAGCATTACCACCTTCCTCTGTACTCAAAAACCAGAGCTGGGTTTGCCACTGCAGTTCTGCAGGGCATCTTAGCTGCACCTAACCCAGTTTAGCTCCTACCACCCCAACCATAGCTTTGGGACTCTACCCAAGTGTGATGACTGCAGCAGCATAGCACGATGAACATAGTACAGTTTTGTACCTACCATAAATGTAGATGTTCGAGTGGTTATGCTGCTGCAGTCCAGGTTACCCTCCCTCCATCCCCTCTACCTAACAAGGCTTTTCTTATACTTCCATGTACTTCAACCTTTGTGATGCATGTCTATAGGTGTATTTGCTTACAACTAGTACCACTGTTTTGCAAGCTTCTTATTTTGCCTTCTTAGTTTGGGGCACCTGACATCTGGGGAAAGAAAAACTGAAGAAAATGGCGTCGGCTGCCTCTTTTATACCCCTGCCGCACTGACGTCAGGGAAGAAGCGACGACAACCGACGCCGGACCAAGGCTTTGGAATTCAGGCCGACTGCGGGACCGCCTGACGGCAGGATAACCCCAAGTGTGATGACTGCAGCAGCATAACCACTCGAACATCTACATTTATGGTAGGTACAAAACTGTACTTTTCTGCTAAATCTAGGAGGCTGAACCTGTGAGAAATCCTTGACCATTTGCATAGATTTTGCCTTATCCTCCATTTTCTTTAATACCTCTTCTGCCTTAACTCCAAATAACACATCCTGCTGCAAAGGTGCATCCAATAATTTTGCTTTAACATGATCTGGTAACTTATGTTCTTTTAATCAAGCATGTCTTCTAATGACAGAGCCTGTAACTGCTGCTCTGCAGGAGGCCTCTAGAGAATCAAAACCACATTGCCAAGTATGCTTTCCCACTTGTTCAGCTGCATGCAATAAATCCTGCATTTCTTTAAAATTAGGAGGTTCTGATTCTGGAAGCATTTTTTGTTTTAACTGAGACAGAAAAAATTGCTGATATTTTAGCATGTGAAACTGGCAATTTAAGGCTCTCATTGCTTAAGTTGCAGACGTATTTACTTTCTTTCCACATCTGTCTAATGCTCTGGAATCTCTGTCTGAGGGAACTGGATTCTTGGCTGATGAGGCCTTAACTCCTTTGGGTCCCTGAGAAATAGTTTCAGGGTCAGCTACAGGGCTTTTATACAGAAATTTATGTGAGTCAGGGACTCTGTAGTGTCCGTCAGGTTTAACAGGGGCTGGAGGTAAGGAATCAGGATTTAAGCTGGATTCAGTACATACATCATCCACAATATCTAACACTGGCGGAATAGCAAGGGGTCTGTGTTGAGGTAATAAAAGGAAGTCTCTCAGCCTTTTCTTGGATTCTGAGTAATCCTGGCCTTCCCAGTGGAAATGCTCCCTCATGGTATGTAGGGTTTCCCCAAAGGAGTAGTCCTCAGGCGGAGAGGCTGATGGAATTGATTCCTCAGCATCAGAATCCTCATAAGGGAGTAAAGAGTATCCTAGGTCTGAGGATGAATCAGAAGAGATGGACACCTGGTCGGATGATTCATAGTCTGCATCCTGTCTAGGCCTTTTATCAGGAGGGGGATGGGACCCCCTGATCAGAGTGATTAGGTCTTCGGCCATTTTGA
The DNA here is from genome assembly GCF_019279795.1 of Protopterus annectens. NCBI lineage: Eukaryota > Metazoa > Chordata > Ceratodontiformes > Protopteridae > Protopterus > Protopterus annectens. The sequence goes on from NC_056737.1 coordinate 1,340,664,853, forward strand.
GCATTTGTTTCTTAGGCATGGAGGCCTGTCCTGGAGAATGCTGAATTTGTTTCTGTGATTTTAATGGAGGCTTAGACTTAGCTGAGGGTTTAATGCTTAACTGAGTAGGTCTGAAGAGACACCCTCTAAAGCTGTGGCTTGCTCAGCTACTCCGGATCCCTCTGAAAGGTTAGTCTTGGTAGGCTGAATAACTTGTGTGTCCGAATGCCCAGCCATCTCCATGTGGGAGTCAGAGGCGGCCTGTGGTTCTACAGAAGCAGTCGTCACGGGCTGCGAAGGCGCCTAGCTGAAAACCGGAGAACCGGCGACTGGCCTAGAAGAGGCTTCGTCAGTTTTGGGCCTTGGATGCCTATCCTTGTCTTTGTGCTTTTGTGTATTCTGGTCGTCGGATAACCCCAAGTGTAATGACTGCAGCAGTGTATACACTCGAACATCTACATTTATGGTAGGTGCAAAACTGTACTTTCCTCCTCATCCCGAGGGAAAATGTTTTTACTCTACTATTTCTGGTCCCCAGGAAAAATTGGACATTGAGGCCCATCCTAGATTTGTCTTACTGCAACACTTTTTGGTAGTTTCATCCTTCCAAGATGCTCTTTCTCCAGACTCTACTTCCCTTACCCTTCCTTAGGATTTTCTGGTCTCCCAAGAACCTGAAGGTATACATATGTGCACATATCTTTATACTTTGCCTGCTGGAAATTTCTCAGATGTTCAGTCTCTTCATCACCCTAGCAGTTCGCAGCTTTACCTTTTGGTATGTCTACAGCTTCCGGAGTCTTCACAGAGTGCCTAGTGACAGCTGTTGCGTTCTGCAGAACCCAGAGGATACAAATCTTGTTCTGCCTGGGCAGCCTCTTTATTCAGGCCTCATCCAGGGAAATTCTGATGTTACATCTCAAATTCACTGTCTCTTCTGGAAAAGACTGGAATCTACTCTCTTCCTCAGGAAGTCTTCCCTGACTCCCTGTCATGACATAGTCTTCTAGGTTGCAGACTGAATACCCTGTCAGTCATAGCTTTCCCCCTCCGGAGAAACATCTCTCTTTCTTGCAACTTCCAGTCCTTACTCTTCCTGTCTGCAACCTCAGCAAGAGAGATCCTAAGACCCTAGGGTACATGGCAGCCATAATTCCATTGGCTGCACATGAGAAAGATCCGGTTGTACTTAGTCACTTTGTCCTGATAATTGCCCCCCACACACACACACACACACACGACTTCAAATCCCTCTTTTGTCCATTGTAAAGCAGGAATTGCAGTGGTTGATATCTCAAGTGAAGCTCAACAGAGGAGTTCCTCTCCTACAATCCACACCAACCCAGTACCTGAAAATGGACTTGTCCAACATTGCCTGGGGGAGCATGGACAGTGATCCCCCAGAGCACTTAAGAAACATAGTGTGAACGAGATGAAAGCCCACATCCAAGCCCTGCAGGGGTGATTACTTACTTGTGGAGCCCAGGCCCCCTGAAAGTGTTCATAGATAACATCTCAGCTATGTGATGCATCAACAAACAGGAGGACCAAGTCTTGCCAGCTGTGATAGCATGGGACAAGCCATAGACAGAATTCTGTTCTTACAGGCAGTTTGCATACCTTCAGAGCACAATGTCCTTGCAGACAACCTTAACAGATCCAGAAAAGATCCCAAGAATGGTTGTTAGACAGAGATGTCTTTATGGACATAAAAGCACAAATTGGGTACTCATCAGATCAACTCAGACTGTTCTGCTCCAGTACCCCTTGTCACTAGGCCTGGAAGACTGACACCTTGTCCTTCTGTTGGGGTGGGGGGGTCTCTCTGCCATCTTCCCTCTGCTCCCAAAGGTTCTCCTGAAGATCCAGAGGAACAAACCCAGAATCTTGCTAGTGACTCCTTTTTGACCCATCCAGCATTGGTTTTCCCTTGTATGACATCTGGCCAGGGGCCATCACTTAGTTATCCCACAGTCTGGACTTGCACAGAACAAGATCTCTGTTTCACCCCCTTCATACTTTCAACCTGACTGTCTGGTGATAGAATCTTAATTCCGTTCACCAATTTTCAGAAGATGTGCTTCAAGACATGCTTGAGGTACCACAGGAGGTGAGAAAAACTACTACTAAGAAAGGTACCTCTCCAAGTGTCAAGAAGAGTGGGAACCCCTATTTCATAGCAGTACCTACTATCCTGTCATACATGTGTGAGTTATAAGTAATCTGACATAGTCCTACATTGAAGTTTACTTATCTGCTGTCTCTGTTTGCCTACCTTTAAATCCACCACTGTTCTCTAAAATTGGGGTCAGACAGTTTTTAAAAGGTGTTCACCTGAATTCTACCAGGAAGCCCTCCCTTCTCCCTGGAAATCTGAACTTTGTTCTGCAAGAGCTTACTTTGACATACTTTGAGCCTGCAGCTTCAGCTTCACTAAAATTCTGTACCTGGAAAGGAATTCTGGTGGTTGCACTTACATCTTCTAGAAAAGTTTGGAGTTAAAACCCTTATGGCAACCCCACCTTTCCTTATTGTCCATATGAATAGGTTTTCCTTAAAGGCTTATCCCTACTTTATGCCCAAAATGATAAACGAGCGGTCTCTGAACCAATCTGTCCATTATCCAGTCTTTTGCCCTAATCATGAAACTGATGAGAGAAAAATCCTTCACTCCATGGATGTACATAAGCAGCTAAGATTTTGCCTGGAAAAAAAAAAACTAAAGCATTCAGAAAGTCTGTTCAGCTTTGTTTCCTTCCTGGTGGGTAAGTTTGGAAGCCCAGTTTCCAAACAGCGCATCTCCAGTTGGATTTCAGAGTCCAGCTTTTAGTGTTCTACCATCCACAATAACATCCTGACCAGTCTGTTCCTGTGGTACCATCTTCAAGGACATAAACTCCTTATCCATTCTGGAAGCTGCCATCTGGACCTCTATACCTACTTTTTCCAAGTATGTCAGAGTAGATAGATTTTCCATATCGTGAACCTCTAGCTCTGTCCTCTTAGATCAGGTGGACAGCTTCGCTGTACCAATCCTACTTCGCTCAATAACTGTTAGCTTTGGGAATTCTCCACAAATATTGGAATATTGCAACAGTGATCTAAGGAAGGACATAATACAATTGTGTAAGAATGTACCATAACAGTAGATCTCCTGCTGCTCACATTTGCAATATTACTTCCTTCCCTTCTTCCCCCATCTTTCCTGCGTTTTGTGAAACAAGGTGGCAGTTACCTTACTACCCTGTTATCTGGACATGTTGCTTTTTTTCATTCTCGTTTTGTTCAGGCCATCTGCAGGGTTCTACTGAGGCAAGAGAGTCTGAGGATCCTCCACTCATATGTTTATTTATTTATTTATTTACATTTGTTGACCGGGAGAGTCCGACTGGACACAGGTCTGTTTTCAGCGGAGGCCCGGGAGAAAAGCTCCACATTAAGTATTATTTGCATTATACAGTTAAAAAAATAGCATTTAAATATAGACATTAGTCCAGTTAAGGACGCAAGACAAGAAGAAAACAGATGTAAAACAGCTGTAGAGCATAGTACAATTTTAAAATATGGTGACATATACTAAACATGGTTAAAATGTAGTTGAGATTCATCGGTGAACATTTGAAACAAACTATTTTTGAGGTACATAACAGCCATTAGCAGTTGTTGCTACAAGAAGTTAGTATTATGTGGTAGGTAGCTGGGAACATGAGTAGCCAAGCTTGCTAAGAGTAGGTTGTTGATAGGAGGCCAAGAGAGGTAGTGGGTGAGCGGGGTGAATGGTATTGGGGGGGGGGGTTGCAAGGGCATATCTGGCAAGTTTTGAAGTGTGATTTTAGTAAGAATTTAAAGTGGGTGCAAGAAGTTAGAGGTAATTGAGGATGGGAGGGAGTTCCAAAGTTTGGTTATAGTGCAGGAGAATAATGCTTCTCCAGCAGAGTTAATGGCTCTTGTGACCTGTAGGAGGTTTTTGTGGCTGGATCTTGGTGGTCTCGTGGTTATGTAGGGTTGGAGTAGATTCTGGAGGGATGGGACTTTTAGTGGTTGGTTTATTAGTTTGTGGGCGAGTGTGAGTTGGTACCACTGAAGGAGGTGGGGGAGCTGTAGCCAGCCCAGTTCTGCTAGTGAGAGACAGTGGTGAGTATGGTAGGAAGCCCCTGTGGCAAATTTGGCGATTTTGTTGTAGCAGGTTTCGAGCTTATTTAGATCGCATTGTCTAAGGTTAGTAAATATTGGAGAGGCGTAGAGTAGGGTAGAGATAAGATGAGAATTTGCTATGTCTATTTATGTACCCCCTACAGAAAATCAAAAAGGTTATTTTACTTTGCTGGACGTCTGGTTACTGTCTACAGGATAACCCACAAGTATTGGAATTCTGTAACAGTGGTTAGTAAGACATCTGTTATGGTACGTTTTTGCACAATTCTACCTTCTTTCTCTGTGATACAGTTGTGTTGAGTTGGTATAGATAAGTAACAGAGCATTATGCATGCAGTGGGACTTGCCTTCCTGGAACCTTTTTTAACTTGTATGGAATTTGTTGAAGGTGCTTCCCTTTCAATAGTTTGTGTTCATGGTCTTGAAAGTTATAAGAGTTGCTTTTTAGTCACAGAACCCAGCGTGGCAGAGGGAGAGTAGACGGATCTTATGCCCTTCATGAATCTAATGGCAATATTAGACTATGCTTCTGCACCTTCCCCCATTCCAGACTGTGCCTTATTTCAGAGAGAGAGAGAAAGAGAGAGAGAGAGAGAGAGAGAGAGAGAGATGGTTTCTGCACACCTGATTTTGAATCTGTCAGGGCTGAATAAATATCTTAAGGTTACAAGGTTCAGGGTCCTTACCCTTCCGTGTCTTTGCTTTTTCTGATATCAGAAAAGTCATGTTGGTCATTCTGGAGCTGAAGATGCATATTTCCTGATACTCATCCATGAAGAACACAGTCGTGTACTCAAATTCACATCTGCAGCTGCATGACTGAACAAAATGGCAATTCTCATTAAAAACCTAAAATGTGGAGTCGTACTGTAATGCTTTGGCAACTGTTTTTGCAAGGGGGAGGAGACTTCTTGACACTCCAGCCTTGAAGTTGTGGGTGCCGCCCACCTCCCATCCCTACTGTTTATATGTTCTAATTCTGAGGTGTTTGTACTATGGAGTAGGGGAAATTCTCTGAGATACTGCAGTCTGTTATAAGTTCAGCATCAATAGCACTTCCTGGTTCAGTATTATGAGAACTGCTTGCTTGTTCTCTGCCCATCTGAAGAGCTGTCCCATTTTCAGTTAATTCCCATACAATTTTTCCACACTTCCCATTGATGTTCATCGTGCATACAGCTGCAGTAATCACAGATGGGTTTTCAGCCGTCAGGCGGTCCCTCGGTCGGCCGAATTCCAAAGTCTTGGTCCGGCGTCGGTTGTCGTCGCTTACTCTTCTGATGTCAGAGAGGCCAGAGTATATAAGACACAGCCGACGCCATGTTCTTCAGTCTTTTTTGCCGCGCGGTGCCCGAAGCAGAAGCAGTTCGCAAGTGCCGGTCGGCCAGCTCCTGAATTACGAAAAAATTGGAAACCAAGTCTTCGCTAAAGCTAAGTACGCCGTTGGGGAAACTTTTCTTGCCTCAGACGGATGTCAGAAAAAAGTTAATAATTGTATTTCTTGTGAGAAGCAAATACCGCATAAGGATTTCCATTCCCTCTGCATACCTTGTTTGGGCCCAGACCACGACGTCTCGGGCTATCGCTTTTCGCTACCTTCAATAAACGCACTATTAAGCGTGGGGAGTTAGCCCAACACTATTTTGGTAAAGCTTTTGATTATAAAATGTCGTCGGACACTCCGACTACCGTTTTGTCCAAAAAACGCAAGGAAAAGGACCGACACGCGAGGCCCGCGGTCCCCACCGACACCACGCCAAAACAGGCTACACGTGGTCCGGTTCTCAGCGAGACGCCTTTGCAGTCCCTGACTACCGACGACACTCCTTTGGCGGTGTCTTCTGTACCGGAGACCGCTGGGACCTCGGCCCTGTCCCAGACTACTACCGAAGCCCCTGCTACTGTAGAGCCTACTAATTTGGACAGGTCCACCTCCACCCATGGTGTATTTAGGCCCTCATCTTCTTTCTCAATTAAGGCCTTTACTAAATCCAAAGCAGCCAGGCATCCCACGAGACCTGTTGCACAGGGCCCATCTTCAGGACCCATGCCTAAAAAACAGATGCTAAAAATGGCTGAGGATTTAATTACTCTTATCAGAGGTTCTCATCCCCCTCCTGACAAGAGGCCCAGAGTGGAGGAAGATTCTCCCTCTTCTGATCAGGGATCCATTTTATCAGAACATTCTGATGCAGAGGAACACTCTTATTCTCCTTTTGAGGATTCGGATGCAGAACAGTCCATTCCCTCGGTATCCCCTCCTGAGGATTTTTCCTTTGGGGAAACCTTGCACACCTTGAGGGAACACTTCCATTGGGAAGGCCAAGACTTTTCAGATTCCAAGAAAAGACTTAGGGAATTTCTTTGGTTACCTCAACACAGACCTCTGGCTATACCCCCTGTTTTGGACATACTGGATGATGTCTATTCGGAGGCTTGTCTTAACCCTGATTCTCTGCCTCCTGCACCAGTCAAACCTGATAGATATTACAGAGTACCCAGCTCTCACCAATTTCTCTTCAAGAGCCGTAATGCTGACCCTGAAACCATTTCACAAGGCCCCAAGGGATTGAAGGCCTCCACTGCCAAGAATCCACTTCCTCCAGAAAGGAATCCAGATCTTTAGAAAGGTGGGGTAAAAGGTATATACCTCGGCCACCCTAGCCATGAGGGCCTTTAACTGTCAGTTTCATATGATTAAATATCAACAGTACCTGTTATCACAATTAAGGAACAAAATGTCTCAACCTGAACAACCAGATTTAAAAGAGTTACAGGATATGATGCATAGTGCAGAGCAAGTGGGTAAACACACTTTACAATGTGGTTATGATGCCCTAGAGGCCTCCAGTAGAGCGGCTGCTACAGGATCAGTCATTCGCAGACATGCCTGGCTTAGGGAACAAAATTTGCCTGATCATGTGAAAGCTAAACTTCTAGATGCTCCTTTACAAAAGGATGTACTACTTGGTACTAATGCTGAGGAGATACTACGAAAAATGGAAGAAAAAGCCAAATCTATGCAAACTGTCAAAGCTTTCTTACAGGTCCAACCACCACGTTTTAGCAGAAATTGGCCTTCAAAAACTGGTCCTTTCCAGCCACTGACAAGCCCCAAAGAGGTAGATACAGACGCACAAGAGGCAGAGGGCAATCTCAAGGATCATATAGAGGCAGACAATGGCAAACTCCAGCACCAAGAGGTGGTGAAGACAGTGCACAACAATACAGGAAGCAACCCCAATGACTCCCTCATTTCCATGCCAAGCAGGTCTCAGCTGGCAGCACCATTGGGAGGGAAACTAGCATTATTTGCAAGCAATTGGCATATTGTCACAACAGACAAATGGTTACTGGACATTATAAACAGAGGCTACAAATTTCAATTTCACACTCTTCCAAAAATGAGAGGTATGCCAAACCTGCCACAAAATCAAAGGGCAGAGGCACAACTGCAAATTTCAAAGCTCATAAACATGAGAGCTATTCAAAAGGTACCTACACACCAACAAGGTCAAGGTTTTTATTCAAGACTTTTTCTGGTACCAAGGAAAGGAACCGACTGGAGACCCATTTTGGACTTATCCATCCTAAACACATTTCTACTGCACCAAAATTCAAGATGCTCACATTACAGCAACTTCTTCCCATGCTGGGCAAGGAGTTTTGGCTGGTAACATTGGAACTCAAGGAGGCATACCTGCATGTCCCAATCAGACAAAGCTGCAGAAGATACCTCAGATTTCTTGCAGGTTCAATCCACTATCAATTCTCTGCATTGCCCTTTGGCTTATCTACTGCCCAGAGTATTCACAAAGTGCCTGGCATCAGTGATTGCCTACTGCAGACTTCAAGGGATACAAATTTACCCTTATCTGGACGACTGCCTGATCCAAGCGGACAGCAAACACATACTTCTGGAACATCTGGCATATGTGACATGGTTACTGCTTTCTCTGGGATATACAATCAACAAAGAGAAATCAAGACTAACACCATCTCAGAAAATAACCTTCCTGGGTGCCAACTTGGACACAAACACCCAGATGGCATATCTTCACCAGAAAACAGGGGCAACTATCTCAGTACTTCAAAATACTAGCAAAAAGTACCAGGCTTACTGCAAGGAAAATCCTGCAGGCTCTGGGATTCATGGCATCTTGCATTCTTCTAATCCCATGTGCAAAGTTGCATATGAGGAAACTTCAGTGGTACCTAAAAAATCTATGGTCTCAACACAGTCACAGTTTGGAAACAATTATACCAATAATTCCATGTTTGCAAAAGGAATTTCTATGGTGGGCCCAAGCATGTCAAGTAAACACAGGCCTTCCATTCTGCAAGCCTCAAGCAAAACAAGTCATAACCACAGGCGCCTCAGATTACGCCTGGGCGCACATGAAGGACAGGTGCATTCAGGGCAGATGGTCCCAAAAGGAAAAGCACCTTCACATCAATCAAAAAGAAATGCTAGCAGTAATAAATGCAATTACAGCTTTCAAGGACTTCCTGCATCCAGGACAATTACTGATAAGAACAGACAACACCACAGTAATGTGGTACATAAACAAACAAGGGGGAACACATTCATACCCCTTGTGCAGACTAGCCATGACTCTTTGGAACTTGGCTCTGGAAAGACAAATCGAACTTCAAGCACAGTACTTGCCAGGATTGGAAAACACACTGGCAGACAATCTAAGCAGAAATATGACAGATCCACACGAATGGAAGTTACATCCTCAGGTGTTTACAGAAATAATCCAAGCGTGGGGGAGGCCAGACATAGATATTTTTGCCTCCCACAGGAATTATCAATTGGAAAAGTTTTGTTCAAGGACCTTTCATCCAAAGGCCTGGAGAGTGGACGCCCTTTCATTCAGTTGGACAGCATGGACAGTTTACGCATTCCCACCTCTGCCTCTTCTGCCCAAGGTGCTTTTGAAAGCAAGAACAGACAAACCGAAGATGATACTGATTGCTCCAGATTGGCCAAGGCAACACTGGTATCCACTCCTGAGGAGCCTAACATATACTCCTCCCTGGTCACTGCCTCTAATGCCTCTTCTGCTGACTCAGCACAGCTACAAAACTCTTCACAGTCAGCTGAAAACACTCAATCTCGCTGCATGGAAAATTCCTTAACACCACAACAGACCCTACTCTCCAAGGAGGTGCAGGATGTCATTTTGGAGGCCAGAAGGCCATCTACTAGAAAAGCTTACTCTGCAAAATGGAAGCGGTTTTGCTCTTGGAATGAGAAAAGGGGCCAGGACCCTAGAAAACTGAACTTGCCTCAGGTATTACAGTATCTAGCTGAGCTGCTGAACAGTGGACTTTCCTTCTCCTCCATAAAAATACATGCCTCAGCCATTTCTGCAGAATTCAACACGGATCCCCCTTTATTTTCTCATCCACTCTTACGGCAGTTCCTCAGAGGGGCTAAGAATATAAGACCTCCAAGGAAGCAACCAATACCAGCCTGGGACCTTAATTACATACTAGAAAAATTAACATTGCCTCCTTTTGAACCAGCTGCCTCAACAGATTTGCAATTTTTGTCCTGGAAAACAGCCTTCCTTCTGGCCATCACTTCAGCTCGTAGGGTCTCTGAACTACAGGCCCTCATGGCGGTGCAGCCCTTCCTCATTTCCCATCAGGACAGGGTTTCCCTTCATACCAACCCATCTTTTATGCCAAAAGTGGTATCCAGGGTAGCCTTAAATCAAGCCATACACCTCCCTACCTTTTATCCCAATCCTCAAAACAAAGGGGAAAGGCTGCTACACTCTTTAGACATCCATAGGCAGCTACGTTATTATTTGGACAGAACAAAGTCCTTCAGGAAATCAGAACAACTTTTTGTGTCCTATTCTGTAGGGCCTCAAGGGAAACCAGTTACAAAACAGACTATTTCCAAGTGGATTGGCCACTGCATACGGTTTTGTTATTCCTATCATGGGAAATCTGTTCCTACAGGTATCAGATCACACTCCACCAGGGCCACAGCTACCTCTACAGCCTTCCTCAGAGGAGTTCCTACTAAAGATATTTTGGAGGCAGCCACTTGGAGTTCTGTACATACCTTCACAAAACACTACCACCTGCCTTTATATTCCAGAACAAGAGCAGGCTTTGCCACTGCTGTTTTGCAGGGCATTCTGGCTCAACCCAGTTCCTCCTACTACCTACCACCCTATGCATAGCTTTGGGACTCTACCCATCTGTGATTACTGCAGCTGTATGCACGATGAACATAGTACAGTTTTGTACCTACCATAAATGTAGATGTTCGAGTGCTAATGCAGCTGCAGTACAGGCTCCCTCCCTCCTTCCCCACTTGGTAAAGGCATGGGGCCTAACAACCTCTTCATACTACCTGACTGGGTTATCCTGCTATGTTTTATTTGCTTGCTTCCACTGATTTTGGTTTATATTGCATTGCTTGTATATGTAGATAAGCATTATTTATGTATTGCCTTCCTTTTTGGGGGCACCTGACATCTGGGGCAAGAAAGACTGAAGAACATGGCGTCGGCTGTGTCTTATATACTCTGGCC
>NC_056737.1:1340678546-1340694241 GCF_019279795.1 Protopterus annectens
TCACCTGCTGAGTTCTTAGAAAGAGAAGTATGAATCAGTATTTTGTTGGAGGAGTGCAGGTTCTTTAGATTGCTATAGGGTTTTATGAGGGTGGAAGCATTGGGGTATTGTCTGGGTGGTAAAGAGCTTTATGGGCAATTGTAAGTTGGTTAAAATGTATAAGGTTAGGTAATTCTAGCCAACCTAGTTTTTTAAGGTTAGAACAATGGTGAGTCCTATATGGAGATGCTGTAGCAAATCTGGCAATATTATTATAAGACGTAGTTAGTTTGGTAAGATTATATTTAGAAAGGTTTGTATAGATTGGGGAGGCATATAAAAGGGAAGAGATTAAGTGGGTTCTAGCTATAGTGGTTCTGGCTTCAGGAGTAAGGAAAGATTTAATTCTATACAGAGAGCCTAGTTTTCTGTTAGTTGATTTTATTGTAGAGTCAATGTGTGTGTCAAATTTGAGTTGGTTGTCAATTGTAATGCCTAGTAGTTTGGTGTTATTGTCTGGGGAGATAAGGATGCCATTGTTGGCTGTGAGAGAGAAATTAATGGAGGGAGACAAGATGGTGGGTGTAAAAATCAGGAGTTTGGTTTTCTTTGGGTTAAGGAGGAGACAGTGGTTGGAGAACCATTGCTCTATGGTAGTGAAGGTATTTTGTGTAAGGAACAAAGTTCTGACTGTGTTGGGGCTGAGCAGATAATGGTTGTATCATCAGCATATTGAATGCAAGTTGATAGAGGAGTAGCTAGGTAAAGATCATTTATAAAGATGGAAAATAGTAGAGGGCCTAAGATAGAGCCCTGAGGAACTCCTATAGAGGTGGGAAGGAGATCAGAGAGATGGTTATGCCAGAGTACTGCCTATTTAGGTTATTCAGATAGGATGTGAACCAATTTAAGGCTGTATTGTCAAAAGAGAGGGACTTTAGACGATGGAGGAGAAGTTTGTGGTTGACCATATCAAAGGCTTTGGATAGATCAACGAAGAAGGCTGAAGAGGGTATGTTATTATTGCGGTTATTATTTATTGAGTCGATAAAGGAAAGTAAGGCTGTAGTAGTGCTATGGAAAGGGCAAAAACCATGTTGGCACTTAGCTAGGAGGTTATTATTTAGCAGGTGATTTAGTACCTGTTTGTGGATGCATTTCTCCATTATTTTTGCAAGTGGTGATAATAATGCTATTGGACGAAAGTTAGAATACTCAGTAGAGTCACCACCTTTGAATAGTGGGATAATATAAGAGATTTTCCATAATGATGGAATTGTGCTTTCTTTTATGGTCCTGTTAATCAATATGGAGATGGGGTAAGCTATGGCTTTTGCACCAATTTAAGAATTCTGCTGGTAACTTGTCGGTTGAGGGAGTTGTAGGTTTTAATTTTTGAAGTAAGGATGATATATATGTGGTGGGTATGGGTTTGAGGTGGAATGGGGGGGGGAGTGGGACCTTGGTTTAGCAGTTTTGAGGTATCAGGGCTTTGTTGGTTAGCTAGGTTTAGAATGGCAGAGGTAAAGAAAGTATTAAAGGCATTAGCCGTTTGTAGTGGGCAGTCGGGGTTTGAATCAATAGATTTGGTGTGGCAACTTTTCCTGGTGATAGCAGTGTATTAATGGCGGTCCAGAATTTTTGTGGTTGGTGTAGGGATGTTTGTTGTATCTGAGTATAAAAGTTCTTCTTGTCTTGTAGAATGGCTTTTTTTGTTAAATTTCTTTGTTCTCTGAAAATAAGGCGATCCGTTGTATTTTAGAGGCATCATTTTATCCAGGCTTTGTTTCTACTAAGGATTAGGTTCCTGGTGGCATTAGAAAGCCATTGGGCTGTTTTAGATTTAATTCTTATAGAACGCATTGGAGCGTGATATTCTAGGATTGTCAGAAAAGTATGATTGAAGTAGTTAACCGCTTTGTCTATAGGGAGAGATTTAAGAGATGACCAATTAACTTGCATAAGTTCATTTTGAAACAGAATGGGATCTAGGAATTTTTTGCTACGTGATGTTATGACTTGTGTGGGGATGGTTAAACTTGTTTTATGCCTGATGATATATGTTAGAGAGTGGTCGCTGAAGTCATCTGGGAGAGTCCCTGTTGTATACTTTAGCTGGGGACTGTTTATAAGTATCCAGTCAAGTATACTTTCTTTGTTATTTTGTTTGTTTGTTCTTGTTGGGGAGTTAATGGTTTGAGTAAAGCCATATAGGTTAATAAGAGTGGGTGGATTGGTGTATTGACATAAATTCCAGTCAATATTAAAATCTCCTAAAAGAATAGTTTCTTGAGGGAGATTTAGTGAAAGCCAATTTAATAGGTCTTCTAAAATAGTGGGATTTTTTCCTGGGGGAAGATAGGTGCAGATAATGTTAACTGTTTTGTGAGGGTTGAGCTGAAGTTTGGAAATAATTATTTCTACATTATTATCAGATGGAAGAGTATGAATTTCTTTGCTTATTTGCAGTCCGGCTTTATACAGAATTGCTACCCCACCACCTTTTTTGTTTAAGCGGTCTTGCCTGAGTATGTTATAGCCAGGGGGGGTGATTTCATTATCTTTAATTGTAGGTTTGAGCCAAGTTTCAGTTAGGCAGAGTATATCAAACTGTTGGACATCTAGGAGGGCATGGATATGTGGTATTTTGTTACAGATGCTACGTATATTTAATTGAGCAATTGAGAGTGATTTGGGGGGTTTGGTAGATGGTGTTGGTCTTGTAAATAGTTGGTGGCTTTTAGAGAATGGTAGGGGTGAGTTAGGGCCAGGGTTGGGGTGGATATCACCATGTATTAATGAGCAGATTAATATAGGGTTGTAAGATTGAGAAATTTTGTGGTAGTAATAAAAATGTTTTTTAAGGCTATGAGTGGGATATTTGATGTGAGAAAGTCGGTGATATTTAGCTTGGAGGTAGGAAGTTTTGTGGATCTTAGACTTGTGTTTTCTTTTAGAAATAGCTAGAAACTAGAAGGATTAGACTAAGTGTTTTTCTGTGATGTCAGAACTGTAATACTGAATTATTTAAGTATTTCTATGTGATCTCTCAACTCTTGACTAGTACTGTGTAGTAGAAAGTATTGTCTTGTGTTTTTATTATTTATTTTTAAATATTTTAAAAACCTTTCAACTGTGGCTGTTTTGTGTAGAGATAAGTTAAGCTCTAGTGTACATTGCATACTTATAGAGTTTACTGTCCCAGTCACTGTAAATAAGCCTTGACTGTTTAGTCACAACTACCAACTGGATAATAATATTGCACAGTAATAATTGGACACCCTTTTAAGAGCTTTCGTCAAAATAGGTTTAACTTCATCAGAATTGGTCAGTAAACCACAAGACACTTTTTTATATACTATTAGTTATCCCGTGATTGGTTAACCCTATCACAGTATCCAACAAATTAGTTAAACAATTAAAATCTTAAAGTTACCAACCTAAAAAAGCATAAATGAATAAAACATATATATTTTTTTATATTTTATTTTTTTATTTTTATATTTTTATAAATATTTTAGAAAGTATTTTTGTAAAAATATAAAAATAAAAAATAAAAAAAAAAAATTTTATTCATTGATGCTTTTTTAGGTTGGTAACTTTAAGATTTTAATTGTTTAACGAATTTGTTGGATACTGTGATAGGGTTAACCAATCACGGGATAACTAATAGTATATAAAAAAGTGTCTTGTGGTTTACTGACCAATTCTGATGAAGTCAAACCTATTTTGATGAAAGCGCTTAATTTTCTGTGGAATTTATTGTGAAAATAAAGAGTGTCTTGGACTCGCAACTTGACTTGCAACTTTAGTGCTTTATTTTTTGTTACTAGTGTTTTTTGAGCACTAATTGTACCACCATTCACTTTGGATTACCCTTTTAAGAGTGTTTGAGTAGCCGATAAGTATTAATGGGTGGTGGCAAATGGAACTAGTATAGTCTGGGAGAAAGGGGCACAGCTGGAGAAACTGTGCCAGCCTTCCCCAGGAGTGTCTGTGTGGTTGTATAAACTCTTCTCAAAGTGCATGTGTGTGTGTGTGTGTGTGTGTGTGTGTGTGTGTGTGTGTGTGTGTGTGTGTGTGTGTGTGTGTGTGTCAGCTACTTGAGCAAGGACATGAGGCACTGGTTGGACAGAGAGGGTGCTAGAGGTTTTAGCTTGCCCACTAAGCTGAGATCTGGACCCTATAGCTGTGCCTTTGGGGAGTCTTATTGGGGACCTGGAGAGCGAGGGAGTGACCAGCCCCAGGCTGACTGTGATCTCTGTGTGCTCTTGAGGGAAATTGCACTTTATTCTGTGTATTTTGTTATCCTTTCCTCATATATGAGACACCCTCTCTGGTGTTAGTGGTGAGGATTGAGGCTGCTTTATTGCTGGGCCAGGGCACAGGCGTCACATTTGTGGTGGCAGCTGTTGGGATATCCTCACATTTGTCGTTGGCAGTGGTGGGATATCCTCACATAGGACAGTGGTGTTCATACTTTGGGGAAAGGGTAATAGTGCAGCAGATGGAGTTGGAAATTGTTTGGATGGTGGTAGATTTTCTTTTGGAGGCAGATGCTAGAAGAGGTGAGCATTGCTCAAGTTGGCTATAAAAATCTGTTTGTCAATAGCATTTCTTGATGGATGAGAGAGGAAATAGGAGACTTTGTTGGCCCAAAAGAGTAGAGCATTTATCTTTTTCTGGGTGATTGAAGTTAAGTGGCAGATCAAACCAGACTCCTAGGAATCTGAAGGTGTTAACCTGTTCGATGGTATTATTAAAGTGGTCAAGAATAGAAAAATGAGTAGGACTTCTTTTGACTTTTAGTGGAGGTTCCAAAGAGCATAGTTTCACTTTTTGAGGAACTAAGTAGTAGTTTTTTACTACTGATTAGTTAATGAGATAGAAGAAATTGTTTTGCAGGTCAAGTTGAATTGAGTAGGTTTTGTGGTTGGAGCGAAAAGTAACCATGTCATTGTTGTATAGTAAAACTGGAAGTTGGGGTAGGTCTAGTGTAAGCTTATTTATAAAAATGGAGAAATGAAGAAGAGCCAGTATAGAACCTTGAAGGACTACTCTAAGTAAGGGAGTGGTGTCTTGATGGACTGATGCTAAACTTCACTGAGAAATGCTGGTTAGATAAGTCATTTTGGAATCAAGGAATAGTGTCAGGGCTAATCTCAATGTCAGTGAAGTGGTTACATAGGACTGGGTGGTCAACAGGTAAAAGGCTCTGGTAAGGTCTATAAATCCGGCTCTAGTAAGGAGGCATTTGTCCATACCTAAAAGGGTGTGATCAGTCAAAGTCCAAAGTATAGTGGAAGTGCTCTGACCAGACCAGAAACCCTGTTGCTTGGAAGAGAGAATGCAACATTGACTTATGTAGGTTGAGATCTGATTATAGACCAGTTTTTATAAGACTTTCCCAAGGATTGAGAAGATGGAGATTAGGTGGTAATCACTGGGTAGCTTAAAGTTGGATTTTGTTTGGGGGGGGCAGGTATGATTTTTGCTATTTTCCATATATTGGGCATACAGTTTTGAGTTAAACAAGGGTTATAGATATGTAGCAGAGGAGTAGCAATGTACTCCCTACATTGGAATATGAACCCAGACAAGAGGGTGTCTGTCTCTGCAGGTGAGTCAAGTTTTAGGTTTTGAAGGAAAAGTATATAATTGGTTATGATCTTTTTAAAACAGAAGAGGGGAGTGTAAGGTGGAGATGAGGGAGGTTGAATGAGAAAGTGAAGTATGTGAGCTGATGGGAAGAAGAGTGCAAAAGTGAATTTCAGGAGTGCTGTGCTTTGTCTCTGAGAGAGGGTTTTGGGTTTGTAAGTGAGCTAGGTACTTTTCTTGGGTTTGTGACTATAGGGAAGAATGAGTCTTGTAGATTACAGAAAAGCCAGGTAAAGAGCTGGTTATTATTGTTAGGGATTGAGGAAGAGAATATAGGGCCCCAGTCAAGACAGGATATATATGCTTTTAGTCTGGTAATGTTTACTTGCAATTTATGGAGGAATGTAATGAGTTTGGAGTGGTCTTTTTATAGTCATGATGTATGCTGAAGCTTATGGGACAGTGATCACTCAGGCTGGGAGGGAGGATAGAGATATGAAAAATAAGTGAGGGTTGTCAGCGATTATTAAATCTGGTGTATTCAGGTGTGTGAGGTTAAATACATTGAGAAGTTCATGCATGCAATTTTATAAGGGGCCAAGGAGGTTAAAGTTAAAGTCACCAAGAAGAATGACATAGGAGGTTAAGTTCTTGAGGAGGTTATTAAGGTTTTGTAATAACGGAGGCGGAGGGAGATAGGTAACAGCTAGAAGAATTGAAGAGCTAAATGGAAAGTGGATTTGTGTTAGCAACCAATATGGAAGGGAATCTGAGGAGGCATTATTTTGAGCAAGGAGTTATATGTTGATGTCTGACTTGAAAAGAAGGCGAGTACATCCTCCTCGTCTTATTCCTGGCCTGGCATCAAGAAAGTAATTATAGCTTGGGAAGAATTTGTGTATGGAGGGATCTTGTGGCTTAAATTAGGATTCTATGATAGCAATGATTTGGGGATTGTGAACAGAGATAAGAGATTAGCTGGTCTTTTTTATTTTGAATGCTTTGTGCATTAATAAGGAAGCAGAACAAGGTGTTGGGCTTGGATTTGACTCGCTGTTGCTGTGTAAGATTAAGAGGAGGATTACGGGCATGAACTTTATGAATTTAGGAAATTTTAGGGGTTGTTTAATGATAGGTGGATGCCAGTTTTAGCGGCATAATTGTGTATATATAAAATAGGATGAGGAGTCTATAGGACAGCAGTAGAATGGAGGAGTGGTTTGGAGTAGTACTGGAGGGTACAGTGAAGAGGAAGATGTAGAGAATGTAATGCCTTTAGAGTAAATGGTGTTGGAATGCATTTGTTTGAGGTGACAAGGCTTGACAGAGGTGAGAGCTTTGATGAGATGGGCAGTAGTAGGAAGGAGAACATGAGGAAAAATATCT
Source organism: Protopterus annectens (assembly GCF_019279795.1). NCBI lineage: Eukaryota > Metazoa > Chordata > Ceratodontiformes > Protopteridae > Protopterus > Protopterus annectens. Next base: position 1,340,685,510 of record NC_056737.1, read on the forward strand.
TCTTTGACATTTTCTTAAACAATAAATCTAATTGTATATGAAAAATCAGAATGTGTTCCTGTTATGCCAGAAAATGGGATTTGTGTTTTTAAGTGGGAGGAGGGGATGGGGAACAGGCTGAATAAATAAGGAGTCGTTGTGGCTGGGGAGCAAAACGGATAAAGAAACTTGCTGAGCTTGATTCAAGCAATTCCCACTGTTGTACAAAACATAAAAAGATGTGTTAGACTTTGAAATATTAGGAAGATTGCTGCAAAATAACACAAAACTAACCCTTTTTTGCTTGAAAGAAGCCTGTTAATAAAGTGAGGGGTACATGCCTTGTTAAAAAAGTTGCAGCAAAGCCAAACACACTTCAGGCAAATTTGCAGATCAGATCTTAGTCCTTAAAAAAGTATATGAATCAAATGCTTCACAAAGGAAAAATACACAGATGTAGGACAGCCAGAGATGGGAACTTTTTTCCAACAAGTTTACTCAGAGCAGAAAGATGTATGTAACCTGTGAGAAAGATAAAATATTTAGAAAAATAATGAAAGCAGAAAGTAATAAGGAAGAAACAGCTCCAAAAGTGTATGTTTGTGTGGGTACATGTTGGGGGGTGGTTAGTGGTAGAGAGCAGATGATGGGAAAGGCATACACAGAACAGTATCAAATTACATTAAGAACCACTGCCCAATTCAAATAATTCATAATTAAAGCAGTAGATCACTATTGCACATACATTGACCAAAGGCAGCATAAAACAATAGAAAACAGTACCTGATTTGCAGTGAGGCACATTATCAGTGTAACAAATGCATACGCTTTTTGTGGTATAATATAAAACCATAGTATCAGCTAGTTGTAATATGCAGTAGAAGCTTTTTAAAATAGGGTAAACGTAATAAGGAAAATGCCGTTAGTAATGCTGAGAAGTAGACAGTTGTTATAATATAAAACATACCCCTGACCTACTGCATCCTGCGATTCAGGAAAGTGGTGCTGTTGACTGTAAGAGAAAGGACGTTTTTCAAACACCAATGAGTCAGTGTAAAATGTGTTATGTAAATGAGATACTGGCTTCAGCTGGAATGAGGCACATAAGCAATGATCAAGGGAAAGCAATTGGTGCTTATACTAACTGACAAAATGAGAAAATCAAGTGGGAAGGAATGCTCACACACAATTCACTCAGACAGTTTGAGCAAATACCAATTTATAGGTATATGCTGTTATTAAAGGTCATTATACTGATAATAGCATGTACCTCTGCTAATACAGTATATATATTTTCAAAATTTTTTAGTTTTATCAATAAAAGATGCCACAAAAGTATTAAACTTTTAAATACTTTATATTATTTAAATATAACAGTATAGAATTCAAACAAATAAAAAGACTTTTACAATACATACAAATTGCCTGAGACCAAATTATAAATGAGTGACACAAGCCATGAATAAGATTTCAAATACCAAATTATAAGACCATATATAGGATACGAAAGTTTCAATGAGGGCCAATACTTTTGACCAAGGATTATTCTTAAGATTCTTAGCAAAAATTCTAATCTTCTTAGTTGTTGTTTTGTAATAGCAATATCTTTCCAGGAAATGTGGCGACCGCAGTTGTGCAGCAGTTAGCATTGTCACCTCACAGCCAGAGGTTTTCGAGTTCGATCCTCGGCTGGGGTGCCTTCTGTTCGGAATCTGCATGTCGTCCTTGTGGTCATTTAGGATTTCTCTGGGTATTCCGGTTTCCTCCCACATCCTAAAGACATGATGTAGGTGGATTGGACACTAAATTGGCCATAGGCATGAGTGTGTGTTCCTTCCATGGAAGGTTGGGTGCGGGGCTGGCAACTCGACACCATAAAACTCTACGGCCAATCATGAGTAGGCAAGTGATCTGCTGTGGCGACCCCAAACCGGGAAAAGCCAAAAGAAGAAGATCTTTCCAGGAGATAAGAAATCCTTCAAATTGTGGGTCTGAAGGATTCAAGTGTATATATTTTTGTATGTTTTAATTTTAAATTTAGTCTTATGCAGACTTGATACTTTTCAGTGTTTTACTTTTGTAATTCATATGATGCAGGTTGAGTTCAGGTGGAATTTTGTTTTTACTTATAATTATTGCTGGTACATAGTCAGAACCCATGCCAACAGTGATATCATGCTAATGTAAGATTTCTTCTTTATTCAAGATGGTTTGATCACAGAATTGATATACATATGTTTGCTGGTTCAGGGCTTGCCCTCTCCACATCACTGGGTGCAGGTGAGCTAGCTCCCCCATCCCAGCAAAAAGTTTTTAACATTTTCTATGTTTTCTGGTTTGGGTTTACTTTTTATGGCTTTTCCTGCATGAATTTCATATTTATTACTTTATGTAGTTTCTAAATGAAATTGTGCCTCCAGTGCTGCCTTGTATTTTTATACATGGGTTACACTTATTTGATCTAAAGTCAAAATATCTAAAAGTTGTTTCAGGCAAAAATATATAAAACTCAGAATATCAAAAACTTGGAATTTGCTCTTTTTCACTGTCATGCAATCCCAGAGTTGTCCGTCTCCAAAGCCAATTGTGCTGGTTAACACAACAGGAAACCCGCTATTGTCACATAGCTAGACTCACACTTGGATGAGAAACAACCCCATAAAAGTTGAGGTGTCAATAATACAGTACCATGAAATGATAATACTCAAATATACAACTTGTAAAACGTGGTGATATATAGAAGTGGGATATGTGCTATTAAGCAAATTCCCACATGCAAACTTTGCATGTGATTATTGTGATATTTATGCAAAATAGTTGAACAGTGCATTACATGTAGCACACATCCTTGTGAGTGGACTATATGGATCACATCTTTACAGACTATCCTTACAATATACAGCATGCCATGTTACGATATATGTACATAACAGATGTATATTCATACTGTTCCCAGACCATATTTATACATAGTTATCACTTAACACAAGCAGATTACATGTACATGTGTAGGTGTCATCCTGACACAGCATATCCTCATGCTGGATATCATTGACCAAGCTCTCCTAACACAACGCACATCAAAAGTGCTTTATGGTGCAGTAGTGTGCAAAAACATATGTACCTCTGCCAAGTGTCCTAACACACATGCTAATGCACCTACATTCATGTGCAATTAGAGCAGAACCCAACCAATGCACAATGTTACAACCCTATCAACAGCACTGACAATATGAGATGGCAGACACCCACCATATAGATTAACAGGCCATACGTGCACACCATGAAGTTAGCTGAGCACCACTACCATACATGTAAATTGTTTAATATACGATGATGATACAGCAAACACAGCAGTAGCTGTACTGTACACTATCAGCAGTTTAGTACAACCCAGCAAACACACATAACTTATATGGAAGACAATCTCATCTCCTCTCCCAGTACAATTACAGTATAGATGACTGTCATTTAGGTTGTTTCTGCAAACTTTGCTTCATGTCACAATACACACTAACAAATGTTTTAGCACTGTAAAAAATGTAGGATTACACTAAGCGATGAGTTCAGCATATGTGATATGCACAAAACTAACTCTTTGGAGATATTCTTTGTTGTTGTATTATGGGAAGCTTGCATGCACATTTGTATTCAATGACATCATCTGCATAAACAGTGTTAAATGGAGGCAATAAAAGGCCATTAATAATAAAGGTTACAACTAAGGCTCGATGCTCATAGAACAATTTTGTCTTCTCTTCTCAGGTGCTGTAAGAATATAATGAGTGTTAATATTACAAACAGCAACGTCTTTGAGTTATGCAGGTAGACAGCAATTAATAGTAAACTACATCAATTCATAACATTGCCATAATATACACCTTATACAATAAAGCAATTTGATACAAGGCTGCGTACCATTTCTTGACATATGGATTTATACTTGCCAGTATGTACCTATCTTGCACAATAGGATAACTGACTTCAACCTAGAGGAAGCTAGATTCAAGCCTACAGTTCTCACCTATGTCTATACCAGCATCCAGTAGCCTAACAGCCTAACTGCCTAGCTACTTGGCCTGTGTTATAAGATACAACATTACTGTGAGTCAAGCATGTTGGAGCAGTGAATACACAGTTACACCATAAAATACTGTACCAGGTGATTATTTGTACTCATGAAATGTTCAATACAGACTTTATGGTAGGTACAGTGTGCTAAAGGCCCAATGCAGTATATGAAGAATGATGCTATAACAATTAGGTACAGTGGATGGTACAACAAAACAAGTTTAATGGTGTAGGGACCACAAGAACTAGGAGATTGCATTTATTACTGCATCATGTACCCCACATTAATATACGAGAAATGCTAAGACCGTGACATATGTAGCAGCACAGATATGTATGCAAGATACATATGCAGACACTTATGCATACACGTAGACATATAAATGCTCATGTAGATATGCGTGTCTACATATGTACATATCTTTACATATAGATCCATAGATATACCTCCATATCCAAACTTATACAATGGCTATATATAGATATATATATAAATATATATATATATATATATATATATATACACACTGATGTCTATGTATGTATATATATATATATATATATATATATATATATATATATATACATATATACAAACATATATGTATATGTATATATATATATATACACACATATATATATATATATATATATATATATATATATATATATATACACACACATAGAAAGAGAGAGAGTTGTGGGAATATGCACATAAACAATATTTCAAAATAAAGATAAATGGCATTTGATGATGATGTGTTGTGCAACACGGTATGGTGCCTTAATATTTAAACATTTCACCACCAAAGAGATGCAGATGCCGATAACATGCGTAGTCTTCAGTGGTATAAGTGAAGTATGTACTACAACATAAAGATGTCCTTAAAGATATTCTGTTGCACACAATCTACATAAATGGCTAATATAACAAAAGGACTGCTGTGGGAATCGAACCCAGAAACATACAAAAGTCAACAATCTATTTATTGACTTTACTTAGAGTGCTATCCCTTCATGTATACCACCTTTTTAGGCCTCCATGTGCACATTTGCTTTAACACAAGTGTAATTGCATAACCCAGTCATATTTAATGCCTGTCCACTTGCATTGCTCTCATATCCCTAATTCAACTAGAAGTTAATGTATGTTTATAGTCATTACTGGACATTTAACACTGAGCTTAGTTTTCATCAACAAGGGGCACGTTTTTCTGGTTATCATCATATAACTGTCCATTTATGGTTTTTGCTTATGCCCAACTACATAGGACCTAACAAAAAATCATCCTGATGACATTTGCATTGTCTCTTCATCCAGGTATTCACTAACCTATAATGTAAGTGCATGCTCTACAGTAAAGAACCCCCCCCACACTTACTGCTACCAATTAAATTATAAAGACTAGGATCATCAAGCCAAGAGTTTCCCAAAAAAAGTATTAGCCCTCACTAGATAAATCTGGCAGGCACTTTATATTTTTATTGGGGAGACAAGGACAAAGACATTCCAAGATACAGCTTTGATTGTTTATTTTCTGTATTGTTAGAGATATAATACTGTCTTACATACTAACTGGTGCAGATACAGGGCATCAGTCTGTGCTGCTTGTGACCTGAGGTCAGTTAAAGGTTGGGGTGCCATGTGGCTGGCCAGTATAGGGAGAAATGAGCATTCCGTAGCTTGATTGCCTTCTAGTGGAGGATATTTCAGGAGATCCTTCTTGGGAGTGACACTTACGTTGAAGATCTTTATGAGCAAGACACAAAAATGAAAACATAATGAAGAATTTGAAAAGTTCCATTGAATATACTGATGCTTGTGAACTTCCCAAGTTTAAGGAATGAAGTCAGCAAAATGACTGATGATACTTGAATAGGTGGCAATGAGCAAACTGGACACTTGCATTTATGACAGCTGTCACATAACAACCAAAAGTAATTTGGGCTGTGAAGTGATATCTTAATATAAGCATGAGTGCACAAAACTAAATAAACTGTATGGAAATGGACCTTGTACTTTTGTCAAAGCATTACTAGGAGCTACATGTACATAAGAACATAAGAACATACTATGTAAGTGATCAGGAAGACAATAAGATGCGTAGCCATATATCCCTTTTTAAAGCCCTTGCCACCTTTTTCAAGCACTTAACAGTGCTCACCACCCAAATCGACTAGGGCAGTACATGATATCTCTAGTGTAAACCCTGGTGTAAATTTGTATCTACCCATCCAGAAGCACTCGTGTACAGAAGCAGGATACCATTAATGTTACCTTCATTTAAGCTAAGATTAATGTGATGCTACCTTGTATTTGATTTCTCAGTTCCAATATCAGCAATGTTAAAGAGTCATCGCAGTGGCTAAAACCAGTAAACTTTTCTTGTAGAAAATCAGATATGTATTGTAATTGAGGACAAAGGTCAAAATAACTAAACCTGGTGGAATTAAAAAAGGAACCATGGCAATGAAATATCTGACAATAATTGTGCCAGCAAAAGTACCTGTAAATGGAATTTTAGATGTCTGTGCCCTATCAATTTATACTTTTCAGTCTACTGAAAGTTGTTTCCAAACACAATGTGTGAGCAGTCAGAGCATTTAACATGATTTCAACTTTTCCTGATCTTAAGCAGGGATCTAGTGTCACATCATCAGTGTTGTGCAGTTGAGAAAAAATGTTTGCCTTTAATATGTAAACCAGTGTGTTATGCTTATGGACGAGCCATTTTCTTGTCAAATGTAAATATATTCTACATTAAATGCATTACTATTTTGAATACACAGAGAGAGAAACACTAGATAAAACATAAAGTAAATGTTGACTGAGAACTCAATGTGCATATAATAGTCGCACTCACATGCAGAGTGTAACCAAGTAAGTGAAATAAGTATTTTCACATGTATTCCAACCCCCTTCCATCACAGTGCCAAAGGAAAAAAGGAAACAGTCTGTAATTATTACAAAGGACATCACCAGAGGAAGACCTGCTAATCTAAACAGGTTTCAGAGATAAACTAGAATAAAACCTGTTGATAGAAAGGGTTAAATAGAAGTGACCTTTAAGCAATTACTGCAGTGTTGTAGGTGCTAAAAGCACATAAGAAAAGATTGAGTTAGCAGTGTAAGAAAGAAGACTGACCATTTCTATAAAGACATGTGCCTCTCTAGTTCCCAGAAAAAGACAACTGACAGGTGCTGCCCTTGATACAGATACAGCAATTAATGCTCCCAAGGGAAATGTGAAGTTCTTAAAACTAAGTTTTTCAGACAGTAATTGTCACATGAGTTCATGATATCTGAAGTAACTATATATTCTTAGTGAATCAGACAGGTTACTGGATCTCGGGCTGAATGAGTGAATAATAATATCTGAAGTAACTATATATTCTTAGTGAATCAAACAGGTTACTGGATCACAGGCTGAATAAGTGAATATCATGAGCACCATTTTGTGCGAGTGCCTTCTCCTTGCACATGAGAATGGATTCCTCTTGGCTGACAGGAGGGAAGTAGGTAATAAATATGATTTAAGCTGTGTAAAAGCTATAAGCACAATGGATACAGTACAGACTATAGTGCTTACTTCTTGCAGTGCTGAGTATTAGCCAGCCTTGATCACACAGCTAATTGCCTTGTGTATATTTCACTAAATTCCAGATATGAGTCCAGCCAAAGAAAGCTGTTGTGATTTATGCAACAAGTTATGCTTTGTAAATTAGCTTTCAAAAAAGTGTAACTTTTTCCAACCCATTAAAAGTACACAGTCATTACTTCTTATCTGACTATTCACAAAGCAACCTTAGATTCTCACCTGAAGCATGTGGATATGCATGTCAGTTGTCAGGGGTAGGCTTAGTAATATTAGTCTGGCAGTTAGCACAGAGCAGGTTAGACAGTTAGCACAGAGCAGGTTAGGCAGTTAGCGCAGAGCAGGTTAGGCAGTTAGCACAGAGCAGGTTAGCCAGTTAGTGCAGAGCAGGCTAGGCAGTTAGCACAGAGCAGGTTAGGCAGTTAGCGCAGAGCAGGTTAGGCAGTTAGCACAGAGCAGGTTAGGCAGTTAGCACAGAGCAGGTTAGGCCAGATTAGCACAGAGCAGGTTTTAGGCAGTTGGAGTGCAGAGCAGGCTGAAGGCAGTTAGCGCAGAGCAGGTTAGGCAGTTAAGAGTGCTAGCAGGAGCAGGTTAGGCAGTTAGCGCAGAGCAGGTTAGGCAGTTAGCGCAGAGCAGGTTAGGCAGTTAGCACAGAGCAGGTTAGGCAGTTAGCACAGAGCAGGTTAGGCAGTTAGTGCAGAGCAGGTTAGGCAGTTGAAGGCCTGAAGAGCAAGTTAGGCCCAGTTAGTGCAGAGGACTAATGCTATGAGCTGCTGATAAGCTGCTTCCTGAGGATTTTGATTGTCTCAGCCTACCTTTGCCTCTCCTCTAGTGTTTCTAAGCAAGTCATTTAAGTAGGGCGACAGTACTTTTAAAAGAAATTGGTTGGGCTGCTGGACCACAGACCTAGTAGATGTATAAACCCACAAGAAGTTATCTGAGCCTGTCACAGATGATGATGTTGTAAACGGGTGGAGCTGTCACATAGTTCTCTGGCCAGAGGACAATTGGGTTCATCACTGAATGTGTTAAGCATGCCTAAGTTTAGGAGAGAAACCAGAACTGAGGCCACTTGGGACAAGTGCA
>NC_056737.1:1340694741-1340747130 GCF_019279795.1 Protopterus annectens
CCCCTTTTGGTATGTACCTCACAAGACATCTACAACAACTGGAAAGGCCGCAGAAATACCTCACAAAGAGGATTACTGGCCTCAAACAGATGCCCTATGCAGACCGCCTCAAAAAAACCCAGACTTATTCTGTCGCATATCACCTACTCATAGGCGATCTCTGCGTAACATACAAAATGTCAAACCCAGAGCTGTTGGACATGCTGCACTTAAAGAAATCCCAATCCCACCACAATAAACAGAACATGCTGGAGGGATAGATTCCTGTCCCAGAGACTTCCCATACTGTGGAGCAAACTACCTATCTATATCAAACAAAGCTCTTTAGTAGCTCTTCAAGAAAAATCTTGATGATTGAATGGGAGATGGGTAATTTACCCCGGGGATCACTTCTGTGGCTCTGCTCGACAGGGGCACAGGAAAATAATTTTCTTAGGTGGCAAAAGCCAGGGTACCTTTTGGCTAGGTGTGTATAGGCCTTAGGGCCAATAGCCTAGTACCTACCTATGAACCTATGAACATGATGTTCATCGTGCATACAGCTGCAGTAATCACAGATGGGTTTTCAGCCGTCAGGCGGTCCCTCGGTCGGCCGAATTCCAAAGTCTTGGTCCGCCGTGCGTTGTCGTCATACTCTTCTGACGTCAGGAAGGCCAGAGTATATAAGACACAGCCGGCGCCATGTTCTTCAGTCTTTTGCCGCGGCGGGTGCCCGAAGCAGAAGCAGTTCGCAAGTGCCGGTCGTGGCTCCTGAATTACGAAAATATTTGGAACCGAAGTCTTCACTAAAGCTAAGTACCCGTTGAAACTTTTCTTGCCTCAGACCGATGTCAGAAAAAGTTAATAATTGTATTTCTTGTGGGAAGCAAATACCGCATAAGGATTTCCATTCCCTTTGCATACCTTGTTTGGGCCCAGACCACGACGTCTCGGGCTGTCGCTTTGCCGCTACCTTCAATAAACTTACTATCAAGCGTCGGGCGGAGTTCGCCCAACACTTTTTTGGTAAAGCTTTTGACTATAAAATGTCGTCGGACACTCCGACTACCTTTTTATCCAAAAAACGCAAGGAAAAGGACGGACACGTGAGGTCCGCGGTCTCCACCGACACCATGCCGAAACAGGCTCCACGTGGTCCTGTTCTCAGCGAGACGCCTTTGCAGTCCCTGACTACCGACGACACTCCTTTGGCGGTGTCTTCTGTACCTGAGACCGCTGGGTCATCGGCCCTTTCCCAGACTACAACCGAAGCCCCGGCTTATGTCGAGCCTACTAATGTGGACAGATCCACCTCCACCCATGGTGTATTTAGGCCTTCATCTTCTTTTTCTATTAAGGCCTTTACTAAATCCAAAGCAGCCAGGCCTCACACTAGGCCTGCTGCTCAGGGCCCATCTCCTGGACCCATGCCTAAGAAACAGATGCTTAAAATGGCTGAGGACCTAATAACTCTTATCAGAGGTTCTCAGTCCCCTCCTGACAAGAGACCCAGAGTGGAGGAAGAATCTCCCTCTTCTGATCAGGGATCCATTTTATCAGAACATTCTGATGCAGAGGAACACTCTTACTCTCCTTTTGAGGATTCGGATGCAGAACAGTCCATTCCTTCTGCATCCCCCCCTGAGGATTTTTCTTTTGGGGAAACCTTGCACACCTTGAGGGAACATTTCCATTGGGAAGGTCAAGACTTTTCAGATTCCAAGAAAAGACTTAGGGAATTTCTTTGGTTACCTCAGCACAGACCTCTGGCTATACCCCCTGTTTTGGAGGTACTGGATGATGTATTTTCGGAGGCTTGTCTTAACCCTGATTCTCTGCCTCCTGCACCAGTAAAGCCTGATAGATATTACAGAGTACCCAGTTCTCACCAATTTCTCTACAAAGGCCATAATGCTGACCCTGAAACCATTTCACAAGGCCTTAAGGGATTAAAGGCCTCCACTGCCAAGAATCCACTTCCTGCAGAAAGGGAATCTAGATCTCTAGAAAGGTGGGGTAAGAAGGTATATACCTCGGCCACCCTAGCCATGAGGGCCTTAAACTGCCAGTTTCATATTAAAAGAGTTACAGGATATGATGCATAGTGCGGAACAAGTGGGTAAACACACCTTACAATGTGGTTATGATGCCCTAGAGGCTTCCAGTAGAGCGGCTGCTACAGGATCAGTCATTCGCAGACATGCCTGGCTTAGGGAACAAAATTTACCTGATCATGTGAAAGCTAAACTTCTTGATGCTCCTTTACAAAAGGATGTACTTTTTGGTACTAATGCTGAGGATATACTACGAAAAATGTAAAGAAAAGCCAAATCTATGCAAACTGTCAAAGCTTTCTTACAGGTCCAGCCACCACGATTTAGCAGGAATTGGCCTTCAAAAAACTGGTCCTTTCCAGCCACTGACAAGCCCCAAAGAGGTAGATACAGACGCACAAGGGGCAGAGGGCAATCACAAGGATCATATAGAGGCAGACAATGGCAATCTCCAGCACCAAGAGGTGGTGAAGACAGTGCACAACAATACAGGAAGCAAAACCTAATGACTCCCTCATTTCCATGCCAAGCAAATCTCAGCTGGCAGCACCTTTGGGAGGGAAACTAGCATTATTTGCAAGCAATTGGCATATTGTCACAACAGACAAATGGATACTGGACATTATAAACAGAGGCTACAAATTTCAATTCCACACTCTTCCGAAAATGAGAGGCATGCCAAACCTACCACAAAATCAAAGGGTAGAGGCACAACTACAAATTTCAAAGCTCCTAAACATGAGAGCTATACAAAAGGTACCTACGCACCAACAAGGTCAAGGTTTTTATTCAAGGCTCTTCCTGGTACCAAGAAAAGGAACCGACTGGAGACCCATTCTGGACTTATCCATCCTAAACACATTTCTACTCGTTCCAAAATTCAAGATGCTCACATTACAACTTCTTCCCATGCTGGGCAAGGAGTTTTGGCTGGTAACATTGGACCTCAAGGAGGCATACCTGCATGTCCCAATCAGACAAAGCTGCAGAAGATACCTCAGATTTCTTGCAGGTTCAATCCACTATCAGTTCTCTGCATTGCCCTTTGGCTTATCTACTGCGCCCAGAGTATTCACAAAGTGCCTGGCATCAGTGATTGCCTATTGCAGACTTCAAGGGATACAAATTTACCCTTATCTGACGACTGCCTGATCCAAGCGGACAGCAAACACATACTACTGGAACATCTGGCATATGTGACACGGTTACTGCTTTCTCTGGGATACACCATCAACAAGGAGAAATCAAGGCTAACACCATCTCAGAAAATAACCTTCCTGGGTGCCAGCTTGGACACAAACACCCAGATGGCATACCTTACGCCAGAAAAACAAGGGCAATTATCTCAGTACTTCAAAACACTAGCAAAGTACCAGACTTACTGCAAGGAAAATCCTGCAGGCTCTGGGATTCATAGCATCTTGCATTCTTCTAATCCCATGTGCAAAGCTGCATATGAGGAAACTTCAATGGTACCTAAAAAATCTATGGTCTCAACACAGTCACAGCTTGAAGCGATTATACCAATAATTCCATGTCTACAAAAGGAATTTCTATGGTGGGCCCAAGCATGTCAAGTAAACACAGGCCTTCCTTTCTGCAAGCCTCAAGCAAAACAAGTCATAACCACAGACGCCTCAGATTACGCATGGGGCACATGAAGGACAGGTGCATTCAGGGCAGATGGTCCCAAAAGGAAAAGCACCTTCACATCAATCAAAAAGAAATGCTAGCAGTAATACATGCAATTACAGCTTTCAAGGACTTCCTGCATCCAGGACAATTACTGATAAGAACAGACAACACCACAGTAATGTGGTACATAAACAAACAAGGAGGAACACACTCATACTCCTTGTGCAGACTAGCCATGACTCTTTGGAACTTGGCTCTAGAAAGACAAATCGAACTTCAGGCACAGTACTTGCCAGGACTGGAAAACACACTGGCAGACACTCTGAGCAGGAATATGACAGATCCACACGAATGGAAGCTACATCCGCAGGTGTTTACGGAGATAATTCAAGCGTGGGGGAGGCCAGACATAGATCTTTTTGCCTCCCACAGGAACCATCAATTGAAAAAGTTTTGCTCAGGGACCTTCCATCCAAAGGCCTGGAAAGTGGACGCCCTTTCATTCAGTTGGACAACATGGACAGTTTATGCATTCCCACCTCTGCCTCTTCTGCCCAAGGTGCTTTTGAAAGCAAGAACAGACAAACCGAGGATGATACTGATTGCTCCAGACTGGCCAAGGCAACACTGGTATCCACTCCTGAGGAGCCTAACACAAACTCCTCCCTGGTCCCTGCCTCTAATACCTCTTCTGCTGACTCAGAACTGCTACAAAACCCTTCAGTCAGCTGAAAACACTCAACCTCGCTGCATGGAAAATTCCTTAACACCACAACAGACCCTACTCTCCAAGGAGGTGCAGGATGTCATCTTAGAGGCCAGAAGACCATCTACTAGAAAAGCTTACTCCGCAAAATGGAAGCGGTTTTGCTGTTGGAATGAGAAAAGAGGACAGGACCCTAGAAAATTGAACTTGCCTCAGGTTTTACAGTACTTAGCTGAACTGCTGAACAGTGGACTTTCATTTTCTTCCATTAAAATACACGCCTCAGCCATTTCTGCAGAATTCAACACGGATCCTCCTTTATTCTCTCACCCACTCTTACGGCAGTTCCTCAGAAGGGCTAAGAATATAAGACCTCCAAGGAAGCAACCAATACCAGCCTGGGACCTTAATTACATACTAGAAAAATTAACATTGCCTCCCTTTGAACCTGCTGCCTCAACAGATCTGCAATATTTGTCCTGGAAAACAGCTTTCCTTCTGGCCATCACTTCAGCTCGTAGGGTTTCTGAACTACAGGCCCTCATGGCAGTGCAGCCCTTCCTCATCTTCCATCAGGATAGGGTTTCCCTTCGTACTAATCCATCTTTTATGCCAAAAGTGGTATCCAGGGTAGCCTTAAACCAAGCCATACACCTACCTACTTTCTACCCTAACCCTCAAAACAAAGGGGAAAGGCTGCTTCACTCTTTAGACATCCATAGGCAGTTACGTTACTATATGGACAGAACAAAGTCCTCCAGGAAATCAGAACAACTTTTTGTGTCCTATGCCGTAGGGGCTCAAGGGAATCCAGTTACCAAACAGACCATTTCCAAGTGGATTGGCCACTGCATACGATTTTGTTACTCCTATCATGGGAAACCTGTCCCTTCTGGTATCAGATCTCACTCCACCAGGACCACAGCCACCTCTACAGCCTTCCTCAGAGGTGTGCCTACTAAGGATATTTTGGAGGCAGCCACTTGGAGTTCTGTACATACCTTCACAAAACACTACCACCTGCCCTTATATTCCAGAACAAGAGCAGGCTTTGCCACTGCTGTTTTGCAGGGCATTCTGGCTCAACCCAGTTCCTCATAGTACCTACCACCCTATGCATAGCTTTGGGACTCTACCCATCTGTGATTACTGCAGCTGTATGCGCGATGAACATAGTACAGTTTTGTACCTACCATAAATGTAGATGTTCGAGTGCTAATACAGCTGCAGTACAGGTTTCCCTCCCTCCTTCCCCTCTTGGTAAGGGCATGGGGCCTAACATCCTCTTCATACCTCCTGACTGGGTTATCCTGCTATGTTTTATTTGCTTGCATTTGTGGATACGCTTTATTTATGTATTGCCTTTCTTTTGGGGGCACCTGACATCTGGGGCAAGAAAGACTGAAGAACATGGCGTCGGCTGTGTCTTATATACTCTGGCCTTCCTGACGTCAGAAGAGTATGCGACGACAACCGACGCCGGACCAAGACTTTGGAATTCGGCCGACCGAGGGACCGCCTGACGGCTGAAAACCCATCTGTGATTACTGCAGCTGTATTAGCACTCGAACATCTACATTTATGGTAGGTACAAAACTGTACTTTCTTCGTGTTTCACTGTTGCAGTCATGGGTTATCCAGGGTAGCCCTCGGCTGGCCCAAATACCAGAGGCTTAGTATTTCTGCGTTGGTTGCTGTCGCTCCAGGACTGACGTCGGTAGTATAAAGTAAGACAACCGATGCCATTACATCATTCTTTCTTGCCGAAAGCAGAAGCAGTTCGCACAAGTGCCGGTCGGCTGCTACCTGAGTTTTATCTTCCGAATTGAAGCTGAAGTCTTCTGAAGCTAAGTACCCCGTTTGGGGATCTTTTTTTTTTTTTTGCACTAACCGATGTCAGAAATCACAATTGTCTCACCTGTGAAAAGCAAATATCACGCCAAGACTTTCATTCTTACTGCGTCACTTGCTTAGACCCAGAACACAACGTCCCCAGCTGTCGCTTCTGTGCTTTGTTCAATGCCAGAACTATACGTCGTCGGGCCCTTACTGTAGCTAGATATTTTCGCTTACAGTCCTCTAATTCCGATATGGCTTTGTAAGCCATCCGACAACAGATCTTCTGAAAAAACTTAGATAAAGACAGACAGAGACTGCACAGGTCCAAACCTACCGACTACTCTCCTGTTAAGCTAGTCGTCAGTTCTCTTGTCCTCAGTGAGGCGCTTTTGCAGCCCCTGATGCTCGCTTCTGTGGATTCGCAGGCTGCTACCGAGACCCTTTCAGAGTCCAGTATGCCGCAAAACTCTTCTTTGACTAAGGATCCTGTGGTCGTCTCTACCTTGGATGGGTCTGGAGCCGCCGAGCAGGCACCGGCTTCCGAGGAAGGCCTTTGCACTACAGATTCTCGACACAAACCGACTTCTTACGTGACTACCGTTCTTTCGAAAACTACCGAGTTTCTTAGGCCCAGGTTACGAACCGCACCGAAGAAACCGACGATCCAGTCACGGGCACCTCCTTCCTTGCCTCAGTCTCAAATGCTTAAAATGGCGAAAGGCCTTATCATGCTAATCAGGGAAAGCCAAGCTACCCCTTCCAAAAGAAAAAGAGATCTGTCCCCTGTAGTTTTGTCTGAACAGGAGTCCGATGACTCTGATGCATCTGAGTATGAAGACATGCAACCCCTCTCTGCTTATCAGGATTCTGATGCAGAGGATTCCATTCCTTCAGCCCCTGATTCCATTCCTTCAGCCCCTCCCCCAGAGGATTTTTCCTTTGGGGAAAACCTTCATGCCTTAAGGGAGCATTTCCAGTGGGAAAGTCAGGATTACTCTCAGTCTAAGAGACTCATGGAATTTTTAGATCTTCCGCAGCACAGACCTCCCCCTGGCCATCCCCACCTAGTCCTGGATGTTGTGGAGGATGTTTTCCTGTAATCCAGCTTGACTCCTGACACCCTCCCTCCTGCACCCAGAAACACAGACAGGTATTAGAGTCCCTGACTCACACTAGTTTCTTTTTAAAAATCCTATTACTGACCCTGAGGTAATTTCTCAAGGGCCTAAAGTAATTAAAGCAACCTCTGCTAAGAGTCCCACCCCCTCAGATAGGGATTCCCGAGCACTAGACTGATGGGGTAAAAAAAGTATATACCTCAGCTACTCTTGGTATCGGAGCACTAAATTGTCAGTTCCATATGCTGAAATTTCAGCAACATACACTGGAACTCCTCAAACAAAAAAAGTCTTCTTTCCTGCTTGTGCAGAATCTAAAGAGTTACAAGAGTTAATGCATTCTGCAAGTCAAGTAACTAAACACACCTTGCACTATGTTTTTGATTCTCTAGAAGCTTCTTGTAGGGCAGCATTCACCGGTTCTGTCCTCAGAAGGCATGCATGGCTTAAGGAACAGCCCTTGCCAGACCATGTTAAATCTAAATTTTTGGATGCCCCCTTGCACAAAGACAACTTATTTGGCACTAAGACAGAAGAGGTCTTAAAAAGGATGGAAGAAAAAGCAAAATCTGTGCAGACAGTTAAGGATTTCTTACAGGTCCAGCCATCCAGGTTCAGCAGGCATTATCCCTCCAAGCACTGGTCCTTTCCTGCTCCCACCAGATCAGCTCAGCCTAGACCACGGGGAGCCAGACCCCACAGACAGCAGCCACAGGGAATGTAGAGATCTAAGCAGTGGACTCTCTCCACTTCAAAACCAGGGAGTTCTAAGTCACCCCCTTATGGTAAGAACTCACACCGACTCTCCTCCCCCACTCCCTCCCTCTGCCCACCTCCACTTACCCCTGGGAGGAAAGCTCTCCTTTCATGCAAACACCTGGGCCACCATTACCAATGATCGCTGGGTTCTCAACATAATGTCCCAGGGATACAGATTTTCTTTCCACGCCCTTCCAATTCCAAAAGGGTTTCTGGATCTACCTTAAAACCAGTGGGCAGAGGCGCAAAAGCAATTCCTTTCCCTGTTCTACATGAGGGTAGTAGAGCACATTCCTGCAGAACAGAAATGCCAAGGTTTCTACTCCACACTTTTTCTGGTACCCAGGAAAAAGGGTACCTGGTGCCCCATCCATGATCTCTCCATTATAAACACCTTGCTGGTGATCCCAAAAGTCAAAATGCTCACCCTCCAGCCGCTGCTACGGCCAAGGATGCTTGGCTAGCCACCCTAGACCTAAAGGGTCTCTATCATATGAGCGAATTGCACAAATTGCGAATGCTCATATCAAACGTACCAGACCTCGAAGTGCCTTTTCTGAGATTGCGGTGCAGTGAAGAATGGGATATTTGCCCTTTCCTCATTGTAGTGCGATCTCGGAGTTGGAATATATATTTAGCTGGAGGGCACAGCCCCCCACAATAAGAAGTTCAAGGCCCGGTATGTTCGATATTATGAGCACTGTGTCCAACAAATCAGCCAGAACCCAAGTCTTCCTCTTCAACCCACCAAGCCACTGCAATTCCTGCACTTTTGCAGATACAGGCAATGGAATTGGCCACCCAGTACAATGTCATACTGCAGGCGGTCTACATCCCATCTCAGGGCAGTCATCAGGCAGATGCCCTCAGCAGATTATTCTCTCAATGTCAAGAATGGATGTTGCACAAAGATATTTTCTTAGACATTGTCCAGCGATGAGGCACCCCACAGGTAGATCTGTTTGCCTCCCCTCTGAACAGACAACTGCAGCTATTCTGCTGCAGACTTTCTTCCACACTAACTTGGAAAGTGGATGCCTCTTCAGTTTCTTGGAAGGGGCTGTTCCTTTATGTTCCTCCCCTTCCCGCTCATTCAGAAGGTCCTGCTAAAATTCAGAAGGATAAACCAAAAATCTTGCTGGTGAACCCCAACTGGCCAAGGCATCATTGGTTCTCTCTTCTATCTCTTGCCAAGAGTAATCACCACAAGTTGTCTCACACAGTGGATCTGCTCACGCAGCAGAAGGGATCTCTCATTCATCCTCATCTGAAAACCCTCAGCCTAACCCTATGGGTGATAAGCTTCTGATCCCTTTCAGACATTTCTATTCTGAGGACATCCTATCTGTCCTGCAGGAGGCCAGGAAACCCACTACCAGATCCTCTGTATCCAAATGGAAAAGGTTCTCCAGTTGATGTCTTCAAAGGCAACTAGACCCCTTCCAAGCAGATGTTCCTCTAGTCCTAGCCTATACATGTGAGCTCCTAAAATCAGAACTTTCATACTCTCAGTGAAAGTCCATTTGTCAGCCATATCCACCTGCTTACCTATTGATCCATCCCTATTATCGAGATTAAATGCAAAAAATGTTTTTATACAGTGTGGTGTTCCAGACCTCATCTTTTTGTTCTGTTATTGAGATTGGAGGTGAAACTTTTTCTTAAGGGGGTTCTCCATGTCAGACCACCAAGGAAACCTATCCCTCCTCCATGGGACCTGAACTTCGTACTGGAGAAACTTACCACTGCCCCCTTTGAACCGGCAGCCTCTGCCACCTTAAAGATGTGCATTTGGAATACTGTCTTGTTAGTAGCCCTTACTTCAGCTAGGAGAGTCTCTGAGCTGCAAGCATTTATGGCCACTCCACCCTACACCATCTTCCACAAAGACAGGGTAACCCTGCATACCAATCCTTCCTTCATACCCAGAATGGTCAATGAACTGTCCCTTAACCAATTTATCTATTTACCCACCTTTTGCCTTTCACCACAGAATGACCGTGAGATAGTGCTTCCTTTCCCTTGGTGTTCACAGGAACTGAAGTTTTGCCTGCACAAGACTAAAGCCATTAGAAAGTCCATTTAGCTCTTGGTATCTTTTCACCCCAGAGCCCTGGGAAAGCCGTATCCAAACAGACAATATTCTCCTGCATATGCAAAACTATTACCTTCTGTTACTCTTTCCATGGTAGACAGTTACCCCACTCTGTTAAAGCACACTCTACTAGCACAGTGGCCTCTACAGAGGCCTTTCTGAAAGGCTTGGACATGGCCACTATTCTACAGGCAGCCACACGGTCCTCTGTACATACCTTCACCAAGCATTATAAATTTTCAGCATCTCAAGAGCCATTCTCTACAGTTTCCTGGAGATTGCTACCTCTTCCTCCACCCTTTCTCCTGCTTGAGCTGTGGTACTCTCCTACAAGTGAGAATATACTGCAACATGTGAACAGAAGGACATAGATTAGTTGTGTAAAATCTTACCATAACCATAGATGTCCTTCTCTTCCATGTTGCAGTGTTCACTCCCTCCCTCCTACCCCCATAGAGGACCCTTTCCCTTTCTGGATGGCATCCTTTTCTTTTCCTTAGACTATTGTTTGGCTGGGCAGTATGTTCTGAGGTCTGTGTGTGCGGACGTCACGTTTATGGCCCTGTATGTAACGTCCCATGCATCTGACAGCAACCAGGCTTAAGCTTTACCATAGGTGCCAGATGTTCAGGTCGCCTGAGGTGGAGGATCCCACAAGTGAGAATCCTGCAGCATGGAAGAGAAGGACATCTATGATTATGGTAAGATTTTACACAACTAATCTATATTTTGACAGTTTTATAAAAACTGTGTAAAGCAGACAAGTGTGGAAATCAAGTAAGAGTAGAAGTGAAACTATTTATGGAAGATTTAAATACGCCAAGGTTAAAGGGGTAGACCAGACTCCAACAGTTAGGGTAGGAGATGAGATAAAAATGGTGAGATACAATCAATGTACAGGAAAGTCTCCAGGAATAGATGGTTTTCTTGTGGGAACTAGGAGAGAAAAAGGTGATAAAGATTTGGAAGATTTTGTTCAATTTTTTTTTTAAAGGAGAGGAGCACCAACATCCTGGAAGAAAGCTTTAATGGCTGTAATACCTAAAGATGGCAAAGATCCATCAGACCCAGTTTCTTACAGGCCTGTTTCAGTTTTATGTCATGATTATAAAGTGCCTGTTTTTTAATTAAAGGATTTGCACAAAATGTTGACAAAAGTGATAGATATGGATCAGTGTGGTTTTGTACAAGGGAGGAAAACATTTGACAACTTTAATACACTGTTTCCCTCTGGGTCATTATTCTAAGACAATATTGCTGTCATTGTTGGGTCTTGCTGCAGAAAAAACATTCAACCGAGTAAGGTGGGATCCTGAGTTAGAGCACTGAAAGCATTTGCATTTCCTGATACAGTAGTACGGTTAAATAGGAGGATATATAAGGGATCAGGGGCAAAAATCGAAGTGGGAGGGTTCCTCTCTGACAAATTGTCTGAACAGAGGAACCAGGCATTGGTGTTCTCTTTTTCCATTGACATTTGCTTTATGTTTGGAGCCAGAATGCAGAAATTTAAGGATATAATAGTTATGGTAATCAAGAAGAGTTGGCTTTTTTGTACCTGATGAAACCAGGAAAGGAT
Source organism: Protopterus annectens (assembly GCF_019279795.1). Taxonomy (NCBI): domain Eukaryota; kingdom Metazoa; phylum Chordata; order Ceratodontiformes; family Protopteridae; genus Protopterus; species Protopterus annectens. The sequence goes on from NC_056737.1 coordinate 1,340,706,506, forward strand.
ATCCGAGTGGTGTAGAGCATCTTGAAAAACTAAGGTTATAGCTGTAAACTATGTACTTGCTCATGAATTGGTCTAGCAATACCCATATTTATGTAGAGATGCTAAAATGAAGTATTTAGGAGAAAGAGGTTACTGTGAATGTATGTTTTGGAAGTGTAATGAGTTGGCAGACTTCAAAAATTCCCTGTGGAGTACTCTTGTCAGAAATATTGAGTGAACAAATGTGTGACTAAGGAAATGATTTTGAGTTTTGATAAAATATGTGAATTGCCTGGACCATAGTTAGGCCTTGCTAAGTTTAGTTCTGGTGGCTGCCAAAAATGCAGTTACTGGAAAAAGGAAATCAAAGTCTAAACCAACTGTATTTGAAAAATATTGAATACTGTAACAAAGATAAAAGATCTGTAAGTGGGACCTTTATAAAAGGCAGGAGCAAGCTACAAAGAAAAAAAAAAGGAAATTGTGGGAACAATGCATGCAAAATAATGTTTTGTAGGAGGAGTGAGATTTAAAGGAAGGCAGGAATAAAGGAATTTGTGTAATGTTGAATTAATGATAGATACGTGATGCATATTTGTAACTAGGGACATGTTAATATGGTAGTTTGTTTTAAACAAATGTATGGTTGCCTATGTCTTAGGTGATAATGTAGTAAAGGTGTTAAAGAAGTATGCTGTGTCCTCTAGTAGCTATGTTTTTCAACTGCTCAAGGGAGTTTTTTTTTTAAGTGTAGGAATTTTTTGGTATATCCTACATTAGCAGCAGAGGCGTCTTTGTTTTTTGAAGGGCAGTTAGTCACCTAAAATAATAGAGCTTGTGCTAACAGGATTATCATTTAGAACATTGAAGAATCATCCGTGGTCATCAGGGGCCAATAATATCTTCTATAACAAACTATTCATAGATAATTAATCCTGTCTAGTATAATCTACAGTTGAATGACTTCAGCATGTTGATTCCTAAGGATTTGTCTGGAGGTAATATGATGCTCATCGTGCATTACAGCTGCAGTAGTTACATATGGGTTTTCAGCCGGCAGGCGGTCCCTCGGTCGGCCGAATTCCAAAGTCTTGGTCCGGCGTCGGTTGTTGTCGCGTACTCTTCTGACGTCAGGAAGGCTAGAGTATAAAAGACACAGCCGACGCCATCTTCTCCAGTCTTTTTTGCCGCGCGGTGCCCGAAGCAGAAGCAGTTTGCAAGTGCCGGTCGGCCAGCTCCTGAATTATGAAAAATTTTGGAACCGAAGTCTTCATTAAAGCTAAGTACCCCGTTGGGGAATCTTTTCTTGCCTCAGACCGATGTCAGAAAAAGTTAATAATTGTATTTCTTGTGGGAAGCAAATACCGCATAAGGATTTCCATTCCCTTTGCATACCTTGTTTGGGCCCAGACCACGACGTCTCGGGCTGCCGATTTTGTGCTACCTTCAATAAACGCACTATCAAGCCGCCGGGCGGAGTTCGCCCAACACTATTTCGCAAAGCGTTTAATTATAAAATGTCGCCGGATACTCCGACTACCGCTATGTCCAGAAAACGCAAAGAAAAGGACCGGCAGTCGAGAACTACGCGGTCTCCACTGACTCACGCAAACAAGCTCCACGTGGGCGGTTCTCAGTGAGACGCCTTTGCAGTCCCTGACTACCGGCGACACTACTTTAGCTGGGTCTTCTGTACCTGAGACCGCTGGTTCTTCGGTCCTATCCCAAACTACTACCGAAGCCCCGGTTCATGTCGAACCCACTAATGTGGATAGATCTACATCCACCCATGGTGTTTTTAGGCCTTCATCTTCATTCTCCATCAAGGCCTTTACAAAAGCCAAATCAGCCAAGCAACTTTCTAGGCCTGCCACACAAGGCCCAAGACCTGGGCCCACGCCTAAGAAGCACATGCTTAAAATGGCTGAAGACCTGATCACTCTTATCAGAGGCTCACAGGCCCCTCCGGACAAGAGACCCAGAGTAGAGGAGGATTCTCCTCCTTCTGACCAAGAATCCATTTTATCAGAACATTCTGATGCTGAAGAACAATCTTATTCACCTTTTGAGGATTCGGATGCAGAGCAGTCCATTCCCTCTGTATCCCCCCCTGAGGATTTTTCATTTGGGGAAACTTTACACCTTGAGAGAGCACTTCCATTGGGAAGGCCAAGACTTTTCAGACTCCAAGAAAAGACTTAGGGAATTCCTCTGGTTACCTCAGCATAGACCTTTGGCTATTCCTCCTGTTTTGGAGGTTTTGGATGATGTATACTCGGAGGCCTGTTTAAATCCTGATTCTCTGCCTCCTGCACCTGTTAAGCCGGATAGGTATTACAGAGTTCCTAATTCTCATCAGTTCCTGTATAAAGGCCATAATGCAGACCCTGAAACTATTTCTCAAGGCCCTAAAGGAATTAAGGCTTCCACGGCCAAAAATCCACTACCTACGGAAAGGGAATCTAGATCACTAGAAAGGTGGGGTAAGAAGGTTTACCTCGCCACCCTTGCCATGAGAGCCTTAAACTGCCAGTTCCATATGATTAGATATCAGCAATTTCTGTTATCACAATTAAAACAAAATGTCACAACCTGAACAACCTGATTTTAAAAGAGTTACAGGATATGATGCATAGTGCTGAGCAAGTGGGCAAGCACACCTTATAATGTGGTTATGATGCACTTGAAGCCTCCAGCAGATCAGCCGCCACTGGAGCAGTCATTCGCAGACATGCATGGCTAAGGGAACAAAGTCTTCCAGATCAGGTGAAAGCAAAAATTCTGGATGCACCGTTACATAAGGATGTTCTTTTTGGTGGTAATGCTGAGGATATTTTACGTAAAATGGAAGAAAAGGCAAAATCTATGCAAACTGTCAAAGCTTTCTTACAGGTTCAGCCACCAAGGTTCAGCAGGAATTGGCCATCAAAAAACTGGTCCTTTCCAACCAATGATAAAGCCCAAAGGGGCAGATACAGACGTGGAAGGGGCAGAGGGCAACCCCAAGGATCCTACAGAGGCAGACAATGGCAATCACCAACTCCAAGAAGTGGTGACGACAGTGCACAGCAGTACAGAAAGCAGACTCAATGACTCCCTCATTTCCATGCCAAGCAGAATTCAACTGGCAGCACCTTTGGGAGGAAAACTGGCACTATTTGCAAACAATTGGCATATTGTCACAACAGACAAATGGATTCTGGACATAATAAACAGAGGCTACAAATTTCATTTCCACACTCTTCCAAAATGAGAGGCATGCCAAACCTACCACAAAATCAAAGGGTAGAGGCACAACTACAAATCAAAGCTCCTAAATATGAGGGCTATACAAAAGGTACCTACGCACCAACAAGCACAAGGTTTTTATTCAAGGCTTTTCTGGTGCCAAGAAAAGGGAGCGACTGGAGACCCATTCTGGACTTATCCATTCTCAACACATTTCTTCTAGTGCCAAAATTCAAGATGCTCACATTACAGCAACTCCTTCCCATGCTGGGCAAGGGTTTTGGCTGGTAACTTTGGACCTCAAGGAGGCATACCTGCATGTCCCAATCAGACAAAGTTGCAGAAGATACCTCAGATTTCTTGCAGGTTCAAATCACTATCAATTCTCTGCATTGCCCTTTGGCTTATCTACTGCCCAGAGTATTCACCAAGTGCCTGGCATCAGTGATTGCATACTGCAGACTTCAAGGGATACAAATTTACCCTTATCTAGCCGACTGCCTGATCCAAGCGGACAGCAAACTCTTACTTCTCAAACATCTGGCATATGTGACACGCTTACTGCTTTCTCTGGGATACACCATCAACAAGGAGAAATCAAAACTAACACCCTCTCAGAAAATTACCTTCCTGGGTGCCAACTTGGACACAAACACCCAGAGGGCTTACCTAACGACAGAAAAACAAGGGCAACTATCTCATTATTTCAAAATATTTGCAAAAGTACCAGGCTTACTGCAAGGAAAATCCTGCAGGCTCTGGGATTCATGGCATCTTGCATTCTTCTAATCCCATGTGCAAAGCTGCACATGAGGAAACTTCAATGGTACCTAAAAAATCTATGGTCTCAACACAGTCACAGCTTAGAAGTGGAGATTCCAATAATTCCCTGTCTACAAAAGGAATTCATATGGTGGTCCCAAGCATGCCAAGTAAACAAAGGCCTCCCATTCTGCAAGCCTCAAGCTACACAAGTCATAACCACAGACGCCTCAGATTACGCCTGGGGGGCGCATATGAAGGACAGGTGCATTCAGGGCAGATGGCACAAAACAGAAAAGCACCTTCACATCAATCAAAAAGAAATGCTGGCAGTAATAAATGCAATTTCAGCGTTCAGAGAATTCCTGCATCCAGGACAACTGCTCATAAGAACAGACAACACCACAGTAATGTGGTACATAAACAAACAAGGAGGGACCCATTCATACCCCTTGTGCAGATTAACCATGACTCTTTGGAATCTAGCTCTGGAAAGACAAATAGAACTCCAGGCTCAGTATCTACCAGGAATGGAATACACACTGGCAGACACTCTGAGCAGACATATGACAGACCCTCACGAATGGAAACTACAACCACAGGTATTCATGCAGATTGTTCAAGCGTGGGGAAGGCCAGACATAGACCTATTTGCCTCCCACAAAAATCATCAATTAAAAAAGTTTTGCTCAAGGACCTCACACCCAAGGGCTTGGAAAGTGGACGCCCTCTCATTCACATGGACAAACACGGTCAGTTTATGCATTCCCACCACTACTTCTGCTGCCCAAGGTGCTTTTGAAAGCAAGAACAGACAAGCCAAGGATGATACTGATTGCTCCAGATTGGCCGAGACAACATTGGTATCCACTATTGAGGAGCCTAACACACACTCCTCCGTGGCCCCTGCCTCTAACACCTCTACTGCTGCTGACGAGAACAACTTCAAAACTCTTCACAGTCAGCTGAAAACTCTCAGTCTAGCTGCATGGAAAATTCCTTAACTTCACATCAGGCACTACTCTCCAAAGAAGTGCAGGATGTCATTTTGGAGGCTAGAAGACCATCTACAAGAAAAGCTTACTCCGCAAAATGGAAGCGGTTTTGCTGTTGGAATGAAGAAGCGAGGACAGGATCCTAGAAAATTAAACCTGCCTCAGATTTTACAGTACCTGACTGATCTTTTGAGCAAGGGGCTTTCCTTTTCCTCAATCAAGATACATGCCTCAGCAATATCTGCAGAATTCAATATGGACCCTCCTTTATTCTCACACCCACTACTACGACAGTTCCTCAGAGGGGCTAAGAACATAAGGCCTCCAAGGAAACAACCAGTACCAGCTTGGGACCTTAACTATGTACTGGAAAAATTGACATTGCCTCCCTTTGAACCAGCTGCTTCAGCAGAATTACAATATTTATCCTGGAAAACAGCTTTTCTCCTGGCCATCACTTCAGCTCGTAGGGTATCTGAGTTACAGGCTCTCATGGCGGTGCAGCCATTCCTCATATTCCATCAGGACAGGGTTTCCCTGCGTACTAACCCTTCTTTTATGCCTAAAGTAGTATCTAGGGTAGCCCTAAACCAGACCATTCACCTTCCTACATTCTACTCCAATCCTCAAAACAAAGGGGAGAGGCTGCTTCATTCTTTAGATATCCATAGGCAGCTACGTTACTACTTGGACAGAACCAAGCCATTCAGAAAATCAGATCAACTCTTAGTTTCCTATGCTGTGGGGGGTCAAGGGAAACCTATAACTAAACAGACCATTTCCAAGTGGATTGGTCACTGCATACGCTTTTGTTATTCCTATCATGGAAAGCTCGTGCCTACTGGTATCAGATCACACTCCACTAGGGCCACAGCCACCTCTACAGCCTTCCTCAGAGGAGTGCCTACTAAAGATATCTTGGAGGCAGCCACTTGGAGTTCTGTACATACCTTCACAAAACATTACCATCTGCCTTTATACTCCAGAACCAGAGCAGGCTTTGCCACTGCAGTTTTGCAGGGCATTCTAGCTCAACCCAGTTCCGTATAGTACCTACCACCCTAGACATAGCTTTGGGATTCTACCCATATGTAACTACTGCAGCTGTAATGCACGATGAACATAGTACAGTTTTGTACCTACCATAAATGTAGATGTTCGAGGGCTATTACAGCTGCAGTACAGGTTTCCACCCTCCTTCCCCTCTTGGTAACACCTTGGGGTTTGAATAACTATTCATACCTGCTGACTGGGTTATCCTGCTATGTTTTATTTGCTTACTTTTGTGTATTACACTAATTTATGTATTGCCTTCCTTTTGGGGGCACCTGACATCTGGGGCAAGAAAGACTGAAGAAGATGGCGTCGGCTGTGTCTTTTATACTCTAGCCTTCCTGACGTCAGAAGAGTACGCGACAACAACCGACGCCGGACCAAGACTTTGGAATTCGGCCGACCGAGGGACCGCCTGCCGGCTGAAAACCCATATGTAACTACTGCAGCTGTAATAGCCCTCAAACATCTACATTTATGGTAGGTACAAAACTGTACTTTCCTTGACAACTGTGGAGATTCCATGACCGTTGCCTTTGGGTTTAAAGACATGAAAAGTGCAAAACCTTGGTATAGAGGGAATGATGTCACTGCTGCTGTTTAGAGAAGAGCCATCTTAATTTGATCAAGGTTCAGGATTAATATGTATTTAAATGCCCGTCGACTAGACGTTGCCCTAAAAAGCTCTGGCGGGAGGTGGCTTTAACTAGTATGCAGAAGCCTTGGAATGAGAGGTGCAGACTAGAACAGTGTACACCCCTCCTATCATAATTGTACATGTTCAAGGATATTCATTACTGCAGTAATATCTCTTTTCTCCATTCCTTTATCAGATAGCATCCTGACGTTGGGACAAGTATCCATTCACTCACTGTTCTCACCTTCACTGTCGTCTAAATCTTCAGTGTATCCCTACTCCTCTTTAGACTTTTGTTTAGTGTTTGGAGAAGGTAACTTTGAAGTTTCATGGGGTTGATATCAGTCCTGGTGACATCTGCCACCTGGGTGGCCAGTGCTGTGGCTTCTGCCGGACCCCTGCTACTTTATAGGCAAGAAAGAACAAAAATAGTGCATGTGGCTGTTCCTTTTATACTGTAGACATTCTGACTTCCTAGTGAGTGGGCATCTGTCTGCCTGGCTAACTGGGTGAAGGGTGAAAAGTTCTGGAAGTGAGATCCTGTGGCAGAAGGTAAGATGTTAATCATATTGATCACGGATGCAGTAGCTTCAGCTGTATGGGTTGTATTCTGTTATGCTAGGAACAACAAAAAATAAATATTTATACCCTGACATTAAAAAAAAAAAAAAAAAAAAAAACCCAAAAAACAGAATTTAGCTTCCCTCTCTCTGTTGGCAGGAAAGCTCTGAAGGGCTTGGTGCTTAAACTTGTCTTTTAGTCTTCTCAAGCTGCCAGAAAGTTTGATCACTTGAAAGGTGCCCTGAAGCTTTGGAACCTGGTCAGCTGTTGTATACTTTGCACTATATAACCCATATAACTAAGGCTGTTGCAGCAGTGATCATTTGAACATCTGCTCTTACGGTGAGTTTACTTACACGACTTCACTTTCCTACACAGCTGTAGTTTGTTTAGCCGGTGAAGATTTATTTTGAAGGATTTCCTGATATAATTTGTGAAGCGTTATTTGATATAGATGCTTTACGTAGTTTTCATTTAGTTTGACAATTGATTATTAGAAACGGTGCTGCTGCTAATCATTCATCTGAAAGCAGCAGTAAGTGTTAATGCACGTGTTGCATTAGTGAATGTGTGTATTTCTGCATGCACCTCAATTTGTTTTATGATATGGGTATATCATACACCATATGTTTGAACACTACAGTTCATGGTAGCAGTTTACATTGCATCTGAGTGTGTTGTTTTGCTGATTTTTTTTTTTTTAGTGTATAGGTACAGTTACAAACATTAGAAATTAGGTTTCTGCTATGTGTTTAATGTTCATACTGTTTTATCTCACTTCTTTATGCCACCATTTGCAGCGTGTGCCATCTAACGCTACATGGGAACAAGCGATGAAGATGATCATTAATGATCCCCGATACAGGTACGTTGAGGATTAAAAATCTAACCCAAAGATTAATGAAGACGATAATGTGCTGCTTGGGCATAGTGTGCACTTTAAAAATTTTAGACTTTTTGTAGTTACAGTTGTCTCTTCTCAAGAAACATAACATCTTGATCATAGCCGAAAAGTAAAGTGTACAAAACTGTGTTGCGGCCAGTACTACTCTGTGGTACAGAAACCTGGGCAGTAAAGTTAGAGCAGATAAGAAAGCTAGAGCTGATGGAAATTAAGTGTCTGAGAAGGGTAGTAGGATGCACCTGTGGGACAGGCAAAGAAATCTGGTTATAAGATCAGAAGCCAAAGTATCTCCAATTTCAGAAAAGATCAAAGAGAACAGATTATGGTGTTTTTTGCACGTGCAGAGAAGCAGAAGGCAATCTGGTGAAAAAGATTTGTAACGGACAGAAGTTAAGAGGAAATGAGGGTGTCCAGCGAAGAGATGGTTGGATTGTTTGAGATATCATCTGTGACAGTCAGGCACGTGTGTTGAAGAAGGCAGGTGTTTAGCATTGAATCGAGAGAGATGGCAACAGTTAACTCAACCTCATGATCCCTTCTAGAAAAAGGTTGATGATTTTTGGAATTTTAAGCTGTCATTGTACATCTGTTGGTAAAAAAATTATGTTTTCCAAGCAGTGCTAAAGTGTTTTAGAGTTAACAGCCAACTGTTGCTTTTTCTTTCTAGAACATCACCACCCATCACTGCTACTAGAAAATGCTAACAAGCATTGATGTTTGTTTAGGCCAGAAAATTGTCCAAGGACTTCAGGCCATTTATGAATATTACATTGGCAACACTTGTTACTTTTTGTTTCTTTCCCACTGAGCAGTGTGGGTGCCCTTCTTGTAGTTAGTGTGAAAGCTTGGCCATCTGTTGTATCATTTTTTTTCATATAGATGTAAAGAAGCCATTTAGCTAATTTTCAGAAAATGTGTATATGCCCATTTTCTGACTATGTTGAGGCTTGATTTTGATGAAGATTCTGCCCTGCTCCTGGATATTGTGAAAACTTTCCAGGAGGCTAAAAGGCAAATAAAGAATGGAGGACAGCCACTGTCATCCTTGTACACAAAGGTGGAGTGTCCACCGACCCAGGCAATTATATGCCCATCAACCTAACTAGCCTGATCTTCAGTGCCGTGGAACGCATTATCATGAACCTTATAAACAAAGGCATTGGCAACCTCCAAATGTTTGACCCACACAGTTTGGTTTTATCAAAGGGCGACCATGGCTGTTAAATTTGGTTGACTACTTTGAAACCGTCACCAAAGCTATGAGCGAGGGGAAGACTGTGCACACCGCCTACATTGACCTACCCAACGCCTTCTACACTATTCCCAACTTGGGCATAATAGATAAACTCTCCCAGCTAGGTATCTACCTGCATGTTACCAGATGGGTAGCTAACTGGCTTCACTGATGGAACCCACTCAGTAAAATAGGGGAAGTCACATCTAGTAGTAGACCCGTAATTCTTTTCTGAGGTGCAAGCCAAAAACAGTGGTCTGTGGCTGACAAAGTTTGCAGATGACTGCAAGCTGTGAGCTGTCTTAAATTCCCCTAGTAATGTGAACATCATCCAAGAGGGCCTTATCCAAACTAATGATTGGTGCCAGAAGCATAGCTTCAAACTGAATACCAAGAAATGCATCATTATCCCCTTTGTGGAAAATGGCGTCCTCACTAATTATCACATTAATAACAACATATTAAGCACACAGTCAGTTGTGACTGATGCAAGCACCCAGGTTGATAGGCGACGTGGTGATCAAAAGTCAGGTTGCTATGTTGCATGGAAGGCTTTCTACGTGGCCCACCTCATAAGTAAGGGTATTTCATCCAGGAGCAATGCGATCATAACATCCCTGTACTCCTCCCTTATCAGACCCATAATCCATACAGTGCCAAGCACATGCAACAGCTGGAGAGACTACAGAGGTTCCTGACCAGGAAAATCCAGGGTCTCAAACACCAATCCTGTACAGATAGGCTAAAAGCCCGGTCTCTCTACTTGTACAGACTGCTGAGAGGTGACCTGTGTCTGGCATACAGGGCCATCTCAAACCCAGCCTTGATAAAGTTACTGCATGTCCATAAGTCAAACTCTACTCACCCAGCCCACACACAAGACCTCAACCTGGTCTATGACATTCATAGAACTTGATGGGATATATTTGTGTCCCAAAGACTCTCCCCCATCTGTGAAATAGACTCCCTGTCCATATCAAGCAGAGTACCTCACTAGCGCTCTCTAAGAGGAACCAGGACGACTGGATGGGAAACAGAAAATACACCCCCCTGAGATCCCACCAGTGTCCCTGCTGGACAGGGGAAACAGGTGCTGACTTTGTGGGAACGTGGGTGAAATTCTTGCCTAGTCTTATAAGGGTCTCTGGGCCAATAGCCTAATATCGTCCTATGAATCCTAGACAGTTCTCTGCATCCTTTTGAGGAAGAAACAGAGAGACTGTGTCCATCTTCATGTTTGTGGTGCATTATAAAGTTTGTTGTCAAGAGTGACTGAACCATGCTATTTCGTTCTCCATTTTGGAGGCCCACATATCTTTATCTATACCTGTATTCTTGGTTTCATATTACCATTGTAATGGAAGTGCTAACTTACCATCCCTCCCTCCTGTGTTTGTTTTTTTTTTTTTTTTTTTTTTATTTCCAGCTGATGACTGGCTGACTGTGTATCATCTTACCTTCCACTGGTGTCATCTGACACTCGTGAACTGTTATTGTTGTTTATTCACAGCTGTCTTATTCTTTGTAGGTTGTCGTCCTCTGCTGATCTTGTCATTATCAGTAAAACGTTGAGGGGTCTTATAGGGAGAGTGGGGATCATGTGGGGCTGCTCTCAGGTTGATGAGGAGTCATTGGTATATGTAAAATAATTATTTTGTATTATCGAGGAGTTCAGATTTACTTGGGTAGTCTTGTTACACATCATTTTGGATCCACACTAGACTTGAGATTCTGCCTCAGTGAGTTAGCCATTGATATGGTGATGTTGCCAGTTTCCTTGTCTGACTGGTGCATGTTATATTTTGCATTTGAACTCCATAGCATAATCTCCCCCCCCCAGAGTTTACCACCTTGGAGGATTTTTTGTGCTGCATTTATTCATCCGTTTTTGTTGTTTATTGGGAAAAATGTGACTGAGCCATAAGAGAACCCTTTTTCAGCAGAGGCCCAGGGAGGCTTCACGTGTACATATTAAAAAAGAGCATGAGTATAATTTGAATGAAAATGAAGAACAATGTGTGCATACAGTTGCAGGAAGAAAGACTATATGGAAAACAGTTTGAAAATATGGTTTAGAAGATATTGCAGTTTATTTCCAGTTTTCTGTTTACATGTGATCAGATGTTTGAATGATCACTGCTGCAGTACCTGTTTTCTCCGTTTATTCCCCTTGCTTTTTGGTGTGTGTTTTATGCCAAAGTGTGGAAATTTATTTACTTTTTTTTGTTGTTCCTAGTCTTTTCCTTTCAAGGGACAGAGCTCAGGCTGCTTGACACTTTGGGCACATGGAAGGTGCTCTGAAGCTTTGGAAGCTGGCCATCTATTGTATCTTTGGTAAAATATAACCCGTATAGCAAATGTTACTTGCAGCGGTGATCATTTGAGCATCTGTTGATGTCCTCCTATTCATCTGTTGCAGTATTCATTACATGAGGGAGTTCCCCGCCATAGACGACCCGATGTCCACCAGTATACAAAAGACTTTTGCAGCTGTAGGGTGTGTGGTACATTGCATGTAGGCTGCGATCAGACATCGGCCATAAAAGTGACATACGTACGCACCATCCTCAGAATTTCTCTGCCTCCATATCTGAATGCCAGATTCAAACGCATGATGATCTTAGAGTTTCACTGTTGCAGTCATCCCATTTGGGTTATGCCTGCCATAGTAGCCCTCGGCCGGCCCGAATACCAGAGACTTAGTATTTGTGTCGGTTGCTCTCGCTTGAGGACTGACGTCAGTGGTATAAAGCAAGGCAGCCGACGCCATTATATCAGTCTTTCTTGCTGTGGAGCCTGAAGCAGAAAACAGTTCACGCAAGTGCCAGTCGGCCGCTACCTGAGTTTTCGTTTCTGAATTGAAGTTGAAGTCTTTTAAAAGCTAAGTTCCCCGTTGTGGATCCTTTTTTCTTGCACTAACCAATATAAAAAAAGTTAATTGTCTCGCCTGTGGAAAGCAAATACCACACCAAGACTTCCACTCTTACTGCGTCACTTGTCTAGGCCTAGACCACGATGTCCCCCGTTGTCGCTTCTGTGCTTTAACACCAGAACTATCCATTGGGCTCTTATTGTAGCCAGATACTTTTGTTTACAGTCCTCGAATTCTGATATGGCTTCGGTAAGCCATCCGACAGCAGATCTTACGAAAAAACGTAAAGATAGAGACAGACCGCACAGGTCCAAACCTACCGACTATGCTTCCATTAAGCTAGTCGTTAGTCCTCTGGTACTCAGTGAGGCGCTTTTGCATCCCCTGATGCCCACTTCAGTTGATTCGCAGGCCGTTACCGAGACCCTTTTGGAGTCTGGTATGCCGCAAAACTCTCCTTCATCGAAGGATCCTGCGGACTTCTCTACCTTGGATGGGTCCAGAGCTGCTGAGCAGACACCGGCTTCCAAGGAAGTCATTTGCACCACTGAATCTCGACACAAACAGACGTCTTTTTTTGTGACTACTGTTCTTTCGAAAACAACTGAGTTCCTTAGGCCCAGGGTTCGAACCACACCCAAGAAACCGACTGCCCACTCTCAGGTGCCTGCTACCTTGCCTCAGTCTCAAATGCTTAAAATGGCAGAAGATTTTATCATGCTGATCAGGGGAAGCCAAGCTACCCCCTCAAAAAGGAAAACAGATCTGTCCCCAGTAGTTTTGTCTGAACAAGAGTCAGATGAATCTGATGCATCTGACTATGAAGTCATGGAACCCCTCTCCACTTATGAGGATTCTGATGCAGAGGACTCCATTCTTCTGCCTCTGCCCCAGAGGATTTTTCCTTTGGGGGAACCCTGCATACTTTAAAGGAGCATTTCTAATGGGAGAGTCAGGACTACCCTCAGTCTAAAAAGAGACTCAGGGAATTTCTAGACCTTCGGCAACACACAGACCATTAGCCATCTCCCCAGTCCTGGATGTGGTGGAGGATGTTTTCCTTGAATACAGCCGCCCTACCTCCTGCTCCCAGAAAACGAGACAGGTACTATAGAGTCCCTGACTCACACAAATACCTTTTTAAAAATACTGCAGCTGACCCTGAGGTCATTTCTCAAGGGCCTAAACGGATTAAAGCAACCTTTGCTAAGAATCCCACCCCCTCAGACAGGGATTCCCAAGCATTGGGCAAATGGGGTAAAAAAATATACACCTCAATTACTCTTGCTATCAGGGCACTAAATGGTCAGTTCCATATGCTTAAATATCGGCAACATACTTTGGAACTCCTTAAACAAAAAATGTATACCTTTCCTGCTTGGGCAGAATCTAAATATTTACAAGACTTAATGCAGCTGCAAGTCAAGTAACTAAACTCACTTTGCACTGTGGATTTTCTTCGTGTTTCACTGTTGCAGTCATCACATTTGGAAGTTATCTGCCTGCAGGTAGCCCTCAGCCGGCCTGAATACCAGAGTCTTCAGATTTCTGCATCGAATGCTGTCACTTCTTCCATGATGTCAGGGGTATAAAACATGCACCCGACACCATTACATCAGTCTTCCTTGCCGTGCAGTGCCCTAAGCAGAAGTTTGCAAGTGCCGGTTGCCGACTCCAGAAATTTTCATTTTTGAGTTTCAGACCTGAAGTCTTCAAAAAGATAAGTAACCCCGTTGGGCATCCTTTTTTCTTGCTCTAACCGATGTCAGAAAAAATTAACAATTGTCTTGCCTGTGGAAAGCAAATACCTCATAGAGATTTTCATTCTTACTGCGTCACCTGTTTAGGCCCAAACCATGATGTCCCTTGTCAGTTTTGTGCCTTGTGGAACACCCAAACTATTCTTCGTCGGGCTATTTTTGTAGCTAAATACTTTCGTTCTTGATCTCCGTACTCCGAAATGGCTTCGTTAAGCCATCCGACCACCAATCTTCCGAAAAAACGTAAGGATAAAGGCAGAGACAGACCACATAGGTCCAAAACTGCCGATGATGCTTCTGTTAAGCTAGTCGCCAGTCCGCCGGTATTCAGTGAGGCGCTTTCGCAGCCCTTGGCACCCACTACTACAAATTCACAGGCCTTTACTGAGCCCCATTCGGAGTCCGGTATGCAGCGAGATGGTTCTTCAACTATGGAACCTGCGGATGTGTCTACCTTGGATGGGTCCGGAGCCGCTGTGCAGGCACCGGCTTCTGAGGGTGTATTCAGGTCTACCAGTTTTCATATTGAAACGATTACTTCGTTTCAAGCAGAATATCACTCTATAATTCGCAAATTGTTGTAGTAATCTACTTAACAACTCGTCACCTCATCTCATAATGCTTTCTAAACCTTTACTCATCTCCCTTCTACTACTACTACTACTACTCCTACAGTTTTCCTTTATTCTCTACCTCACCCAACCCACTAATATCTACCACTCACAATCCTTCCACATAACTAACCATCTTACCTCATCTCTCCAACACTCATACACCCCAATTTCCCCACACCTATATCCCATAAAACACCATCTACTTTTTCCATACAAACTTCTAACCTCACATAGACATTATACTCCCATAGTAACTAGAAAATCTTCCACAATCATAAGGGAGCCCAATGTATACTCTAAACTTTCCAATAACCTCTCTAACTCTATCCTACATCTAATTACCACCCTATTATCTGGAGATATCCATCCTAACCCAGGTCCACTCGCCTCAACAACTATGAACAAGTCCATACTACTTACCTCTTTAAACTCCCAAAGCATAGTCAACAAAATCCCAAACCTGCATGCCTGGCTCTCACACAATAAACCTGACATCCTATCCATCTCAGAAACATGGTTAAAACCTCACATAAGACACTGAAATTATCCCACCCAAATATTCTATCATTAGAAAAGACAGATCTCATAAAAAAGGGGGTGGTGTAGCTCTCCTATATTTATCCTCACTATCAGTTACTCCCTATAATAAACCCACTCCCCACTTTAAAAATGCTGAATTACTACTAACATTACTCCAAATCAACAAACACAAGCATATATGTATAGCCTCCCTCTACATTCCCCCAGGTGACTATTTCTACACTTGAAGACATTCTCTCCTGGCTCTCCACCAGCATCAGTAATGAAACAATAATCCTAGGAGACATGAATATCAATTGGGCCTCCATTCAGTCTCCCTCTAACCCACTTAACATTAACCTCTACAACTTCTCTCAGCTTATCAACTCTGTAACCCGCTCAAAAAACCTCTCCAGTGGCACTACCCTAGACTGGATCTTAGTCTCTCACCCTCATTATTACTCTGACAGCGGTACTCACCCCGATCCTCTTAGTGACCACTTACCCACCTTTATACACCGACTACCCTTACCCCTCCATCGTACTCATAACTTTATTACCACACGTAACCACAAAAACTTTGACTCAACAGCTTTTTCTAACTCTCTAAAAGCAATAAATTGGAACAGCCTAAAAACACTTCCTCTAGATAATGCAGTTGCCCATTTCAGCACAACCTTCTTACACCTCCTAGACCACCACGCTCCACTAAGAACAAAAAGAATAAAGACCAAAACTGCCCCTTGGCTTACCAAAAATACACTTGCTACAATGCGACACAGAGACAAACTCTGGATTCAGTACCAAAAAAATAGGACCCCCCTCATCCATAATGAATATAAAACACTTCGAAATAAAGTAAAAAAGCTCATCATCACTGACTGACAAAACTACTTCTCCTCACTCCAAAACAACAATAAAACAAACCCTCAGAAATTCTGGAAAGGCATCTCCACTCTCCTACATCCCAGTAAACCAGACACCCCCACCCCAGACCCGAATGCTTCCGATACAGACTTGGCTACTCAATTTAACTGTTTTTATTGACTCTATATCCAAATTAACCTCTTCCTTCTCTAACACTACTACTCTTTCCCATTTACCCCACCCTTGTCTACTTACCCTCCACCATCAACCACTAGTGCACCCCTTCTGCCATCCTCCAACTCTACACTTTCCTCCTCTTACTCCACTCTCCCTCCCTCCTCATCACCCCTACCCCTAGATACCCCCTCCTCCCACTCCCCACCTTTCTCTTTAAAACCCATACCCACATCTACCATAAAAAAACTCCTCCTAAAACTGAAGCCTGGTTCAAATGCTCCTGATAATATTCCTCCACAATTCCTGAGCATAGCTGCCGAAGCAATTGCCTACCCCATTAGTATTTTAATAAACCGCTCCACCCAAGAAAGCATAGTACCCCTAATTTGGATAAAGGCCTTTATCATACCCCTGCATAAAGGAGGCAACAATAACAATGTGACTAATTTCCGGCCCATCGCTATCCTGTCTCCCATCTCTAAACTCCTTGAAAAGTGTATCCAATTACAACTCCTACCATATCTCATTGATAACCACCTACTAACTCCCACACAACATGGTTTAAGACCAGGCCACAGTACTATGACAGCCCTCCTCTCCTTCCTGGAAACTGTAAACAAAGCCGAGACTCAGGTCATACTGTTACTTCCTTTTCTGGATCTCTAAGGCCTTGACATTATCTCCCACAACCTTCTTCTATCTAAACTCTCTAAGCTTAACCTATCTCCTTCCTCTCTGAACTGGTTCTCTAGCTACTTATCCAACAGATATCAAGCAGTAAAATGGAAAAAGGCAACCTCCTCATTCCTTAATACCCCAACTGGAGTTCCTCAAGGTTCCATATTGGGTCCCCTCCTCTTTAATATATTTATTAATGACTTCCGCAACTCTATCCCTTTCTCTAATATCATCCAATATGCAGACGACTCTACCATTATTTGCTCAGCCACTTCTATCCCCACACTTCTAAAGCTAACTCAAGATGCTTTTTCTTCCACTGAACAATGGATGGAAAAAATCACTTAGCACTCAATGCTTCTAAAACCAAATTAATGGTATTTACTCCCTCTAAAGTCACCTCTTTCAACAAAAACACATTTTGTATTACTAGTCATAACAACACAACCCTGGAACTGGTATCAGAGACCAAGCTACTTGGCATCCAAATTGACAATCAGCTTAAATTTAACTCCCACATACAACTAAATATCAAAAAAACCCATCAAAAACTAGGCATGCTTTATCAACAAAATCATTATCTTACACCCACCACTAAACTCACCCTCTCTACATCTTTTCTCATCCCCTCCCTCCTCTATGGTGCCCCACTCCTAACTAATCTACAATCCTCTCTGAAAACTCAACTATCTTGTTGCTACAACAAAATTGCCACTAGCCATAAGTCTTCCACTCACCACTGTTCCTCTGTCCACAAACTAAAATGGCTAGAGCTACCCAATCAGCTTATCTATACCCAGCTCACTCTAGCACATAAGCTCATTCTCAAGGCCTCACTCTGTCCCTCCCTTTCCTCTGCATTTAAAATGCACCTACCTGACAGAGTGCTAAGGTCTAACAACCAAAATCTTCTAGAAGTATACAAACCAGCTCGTCCCCCAGGCAAACACCTCCTATCCTTTAGTCTAGCACGACTCTGGAACTCCCTACCACCATCGATTCGTACTACCCCTAGCTACTCTATCTTCAAAAAAACTCTCCACTCACATCTAGTAACCCAATGGGAATGCTCCTGCTGCCACCCTACATAACTTACTCTGCAAACTTTCATCTTCTCTTCCCTTCAATAGCATTCTTCCTTCTCATATATTCTTGTAAATTAATTTCTAAATGTATGTAATTCTTACCCACACCTCTCTCTGCAAGTTTACCACATGTATTATCGACCCTGTATATGTCTACTAATTATTCCCTTAATATTCTGTATTATCTGTTCATTCATCACTAACCTAGACTGTTTGTAATATTTGTCCTTGTCTAAATTTCTGTAGTATACTTTCAATCTATGACATGTAGTAATGTTAATAGTTTATGGTACCTCTATTTTATAACACATGTAAGCTTATAATCTACATCATATAGTAACCTTGATTTGTTTATGGAGCTTTTCTCCCTAGGTCTAATTCCTGTTGTATATTTTCAGTCTATGACATATAGTAATGTTAATAGTCTTTGGTCTGCTCTATTTTATAACTCATGTAAGCTTATAATCTAGATCATATTGTAACCTTGATTTTTATGGAGCTTTTCTCCCCAGGACTCCATTGAAAACGGGTTCACTTTGGCCCAATGGACTATCCTGGTAAACCAACTGCAAATAAATAAATAAATAAAATACCGAATTCCTCTGGCCTAAAGCTCGCACTACCCTTAGAAAACAGACAACCAAAATGCATTCTCAGGCCCATATGGCTCAAAAACAAATGATTAGAATGGCTGAAGACCTTATTACCGTAATTAGGGGAAGCCAGCCTTCCCCCTCTATGAGACCTAGAACTGATTTTCTTTCTGATTCTTCTGATCAGGAATCTGATATCTCTGTTCCTTCTGACTACCAGGATTTATCCTTATCTACGTATGAGGATTCTGATGCAGAGGATTCCATTCCCTCTGCTTCCCCTCCAGAAGATTTTTCTTTTGGTGAAACCTTGCATACCCTTAGGGAGCATTTCTGCTGGGAAAGCCAGGACTATACTCAGTCCAAAAAGAGACTTAGGGAATTTTTAAACCTACCTCAACACAGGCCTCTATCCCTCCTGTTCTGGAGATTGTAGAGGATATTTTCTTGGAATCCAGCTGTACCACAAACACTTTGCCTCCAGCTCCCAGGAAACTTGACAGGTACTGCAGAGTGCCTGACTCTCTCAAATTCCTCTTCAAGAATCCTACTGCGGATCCAGAGACCATTTCCCCAAGGACCAAAAGGCATTAAGGCTACTACTGCTAAAAATCCTACCCCTTCTGATAGGGACTCTAGAGCTTTAGACAGATGGGTTACGAAGGTATACACTTCTGCTACTTTGGCCATTAGGGCTTTAAATTGACAGTTTCATATGTTAAAGTATCAGCAACATATTATGGGACTACATAAACAGAAAATGATGTTGATACCTGACTGTGCTGAACACAAAGATGTACAAGAGTTAATGCATTCTGCTGACCAAGTTGGTAAACATACTTTGCAATGTGCTTTTGAATCATCTTGTAGGGCTGCTGTCACTGGGTCAGTACTTAGAAGACATGCTTGGCTTAAGGAACAAAACTTGCCAGATCATGTTAAAGCTAAATTACTGGAAGCACCCTTAAACCAAGAGCACCTTTTTGGCAACAAAGCAGAAGTAGTCCTCAAAAGGATGGAGGAAAAAGCTAAATCTATGCAAACTGTTAGAGATTTCTTTCAAGTACAGCCACCTAGATTCAGTAGTCATTGGCTTTCAAAGAACTGGTCCTTTCCAGTCCCTTCCAGGCCTTCTCAGTCCAAACCCAGGAGCAGCAGACTGCCAATAATTGTGTTTCAGGCTGTGCACAGATCTAAGCAGTAGGGGGCTTACACGTCCAAAGCAGGGAGTAGTTAAGCCACCCCCCTATGGAAAAATGGCACAATGACTTATCCTTAACTTTTCCAAGCCTTGCTCAACTACTTGCCCCCTTAGGAGGAAAGCTCACCCTGCATGCAAAAAACTGGGAACTCATTACCCAAGACAAATGAGTTTTAAACATAGCTTCCCTAGGATACAGATTCCACTTCCACTCACCCAGGTGGATGGCCAGACCTCCTCCCAAACCAGTGGGCGGAGGCCCAAAAACAAGTGCTCTCTCTACTCAGTATCAGGACTATTCAGCCTGTCCCAGCAGAACAAAGGGAAAAAGGTTTTTATTCAAGACTGTTTCTGGTTCCCAGAAAAGAAAACTCCTGGCGTCCTATCCTGGACCTGTCTGTTCTCAACACCTTTCTGGTGGTTCCAAAATTCAAAATGCTAACTCAACAGCTTCTTCCTATGCTAGCCAAGGATGCCTGGCTGGCAGCCCTAGACTTAAAAGAAGCTTACCTGCACATCCCAATAAGAGAATCCTGCAGAAAATACCTATGCTTCAGGGCAGGCTCCATACAGTATCAGTTCTCTGCACTTCCCTTTAGCTTATCTACTACGCCCAGGGTATTCACAAAGTGCCTAGCTCCAGCCATTGCATTTTGCAGGCAGAGTAATAGTCAGATTTACCCATACTTGGACGATTGCCTGATTCAGGCAGAGAGTCAGGACTTGCTATTACAACACCTGGCATTTGTAAAGAAACTTCTAATGTCACTGGGGTACACCATCAACAAGAAGAAATCACACCTATTACCCTGCCAACAGATTGTATTCCTGGGAGCAAGCTTGAACACAACTTCCCAGATGGCATTCCTCACTCCAGAGAAACAAGTTTATTTGACAACCTACTTCAATTTACTGGCCACACAAACCCAGCTATCTGTAAGGAAAATCCTGCAAGCCCTGGGGTTAATGGCCTCATGCATTCTGTTAATTCCATATGCAAGACTGCATATGAGGAAACTTTAGTGGTATCTAAAAAGTCTATGGTGTCAACATTTTCAGGATCTGGAAACAATGATTTCTGTCATTCCTTGTCTAAGGGCAGAGTTCCTTTGGTGGGCAGAGGCCTGCTACCCTAACAAGTGACTCCTTTTCACTCTACCCCCTGCCGCCCAAACCCTAACAATGGACGCATCAGACTATGCATAGGGGGCTCACATGGCAGCGCAGTGCATTCAGGGCAAATGGAACCCAACCCAGATGCACCTGCATATCAATCAAAAAGAAAATGTTAGCTGTACAGAATGCTCTGACAGCCTTCAAAGACCTTATTCTTTCAGGACAATTATTGGTAAAGACAGACAACACCACAGTTATGTGGTACATAAGCAAGCAGGGGGAGAACCCATTCTACCCACTCTGCAGACTAACCATGGCTCTGTGGAACACAGCCTTAAGCTGCCAAGTGAACCTACAAGCTCAATTCCTGCCAGGCAAACTAAATGCACTGGCAGACAACTTAAGCAGAAATCTCATAGACCCACATGAATGGAAACTGGAACCCAAAATATTCAAGCTCTTGAGGAACAAATGTGGACTCCAGAGGGAAACCTGTTTGCCTCCCATCAGAACTACCAGTTCTAGCACTCACGTTTTGGCAGCACCCTTAGGGGGAAAATTAGCACTTTTTGCTGAAAATTGGCAGTTAATAACCCAAGACAAGTGGGTGCTTAACATAGTATCACAGGGATACAGATTCCATTTCCATACTCTGCCAATGGCAAACTGTTGGCCAGATCTGCCAAAAAATCAATGTGCAGAGGCACAAACAGGTTATGTCCCTCATGGATATGGGGGCTGTTCAGCCAGTACCAGAACAGGAAAAAGGACAAGGTTTTTACTCTACTGTTCTTGGTACCCAGAAAGGACAAGGCCTGGCGGCCAATACTGGATTTATAAATTTTGAGCACATTCCTGGACATTCCAAAATTCAAAATGCTGACTTTGCAGCAGCTTCTGCCCATGCTGGGCAAGAATGCTTGGCTGGTGACATTAGACCTAAAAGAGGCATACCTGCATGTCCCAATAAGGGAATCGTGCAGAAGATGCCTCCGTTTCAAGGCTGGCTTAATGCATTGCCAATTCTCTGCACTGCCCTTTGGCTTATCTACTGCGCCCAGGGTCTTTACAAAGTGCCTGGCACCAGTAATTGCTTTTTGCAGACAAAGAAGTATTCATATATATCCTTACTTGGACGACTGTCTCATTCAGAGGACATTCTTCTTCAGCACCTGGCGTTTGTGAAAAGGCTTCTAACATGCCTAGGGTACACAATAAACGAAAAGAAATCACAACTGGTGCCCTCTCAAAAGATAGCATTCCTGGGTGCAAGCTTGAATACAACTGCCCAGATGGCTTTCCTCACGCCAGACAAACAAAGGCAACTGACTACTTACTTCAAACTGATGGCAACAAAAACCCAGTTATCTGCAAGACAAACTCTGCAGGCTTTGGCGTTCATGGCATCCTGCATCCTACTAATTCCATATGCAAAAGTGCATATGAGGAAACTTCAGTGGTACCTAAAAAGTTTATGGAGTCAACATTGTCACAGTCTGGAAACGATGATTCCTCTCATTCCCTGCCTACAACAGGAGTTTCTATGGTGGGCAAAGGCATGTCACCAAAACGTGGGACTGGCCTTCACTCTACCCCCTGCCAGCCAAACCTTAACAACAGATGCATCAGATTATGCATGGGAGGCCCACCTGGCAGGAAGATGCATTCAGGGCATATGGACCCCAAAACAAATGCATCTGCATATCAACCAAAAAGAGATGTTAGCTGTTCAAAATGCCCTGACAGCCTTCAAGGACTTACTTCATTCAGGACAACTACTGATAAAGATAGACAACACCACGGTTATGTGGTATATAAACAAGCAGGGGGGCACGCACTCGTACCCCCTTTGCAGACTAGCCGTGGCACTGTGGGACACAGCTTTGACTTACCAAGTACATCTTCTAGCTCAATTCCTGCCAGGAAAACAAAGTACTCTATCAGACGATTTAAGCAGAAACCTTATGGACCCTTACGAGTGGAAAATAGATCTACAAGTCTTCAGCATAACAAAGAAATGGGGGATCCCGGGCATAGATCTATTTGCCTTTCCTCAAAATTATCAATTGAAAAGATTCTGCGCAAGGACTTATAACAGACAAGCATGGAAAGTGGATGCCCTATCCTTCAGTTGGAAAAACCCATCAGTTTACTCCTTTCCTCCTCTGCCTCTTCTTCCCAAGGTCCTACTAAAAGTCAGACAAGAGAAGCAAAAGATGATACTAATTGCCCCGGACTGGCCCCGCCAATACTGGCACCCATTCCTAAGGAACTTGTCTCAATACCCAGCTTGGACCTTACCTCAAAGACCTCCATTACTGTCCCAGCAAAACAATCAGATCCTGCACAATCAGCTCCAAACACTGAACCTGGCAGCATGGCTGATCATGTAGTTATGCAAACAACAACTCTCAGTAAAGCTGTGATGGATGTCATTTTGGAAGCCAGAAGGCCTAGTACTAGAAAATCTTATGCTGATAAATGGAAGAGATTCTGTGCTTGGAATCAAGCACAAGGAACTGATACAGCAGAACCAAATATTCCTCAGATATTACAATACTTGACTGAGATGCTTGACAAAGGCCTATCTTTCTCATCAATATAAATCCATGTCTCTGCCATTTCGGCTCATTTACAGTACAGAGCCACCAATCTTTTCTCATCATTTAATAAAGCAGTATCTTAGAGGAGCCAAAAATTTAAGGCCTCCGAGAAGATCACCAATACCTGCATGGGACCTCAATTATGTGTTGGAAAAGCTCACCCTGCCTCCATTTTAACCAGCTGCTACTGCAGATATAAAGTTCTTATAATGGAAAACAGCTCTGCTCCTAGCAGTTACTTCAGAAAGAAGAGTCTCAGAGCTACAGGCCCTCATGGCTGTGGAGCCTATTATCATATTTTACCCAGACAGGGTGTCTCTGAGGACCAATCCTTCATTTATGCCTAAGGTGGTTTCCAGTGTGGCTCTTAACCAAACTATTCATCTGCCAACCTTTTATCCAAATCCGCAGAACAAGGGGGAGAGAATTCTGCATTCCTTGGACGTACACAGACAGCTAAGATTCTACTTGAGTGGGATTAAAGCTCTAAGAAAAACTGAGCAATTACTAGTGACATGCTGCAGGATCAGAAGGCAAGGTTATTTCAAAGCAGTCTATTTCAAAGTGGATAAGCCACTGCATTCGTTTCTGCTACTTACACCATGGCAAACCTGTGTCCAAGGGCATTAGGTCTCATTCCACCAGAGCTGCAGCCACATCAGCAGCCTTTCTCAGAGGAGTACCAAACAAAGACATTCTAGAGGCTGCTCCTTGGAGTTCTGTTCACACCTTTACAAAGCATTATCATTTGCCTCTCTACTCTAAGTCCAGGGCAGGCTTTGCCACTGCAATTCTGCAGGGCCTTATAGCCGCCCCTAATGCTGTTTAGCTGCAGCCTCCCATCCATAACTTTGGGATTCTACCCAAATGTAATGTCTGCAACAGTGAAACACGAAGAACATGGTATAGTTGTGTGCACTTACCATTAATGTAGATGGTTGAGTGTATTCACTGTTGCAGTCCAGGTTACCCGACCACCATCCCCCTTTCATTCTGGAGTTTATCTTTCCTTCTCTATCTTCTATAACCTATGTGATGTATTTGCTTGTAGATGAAGGTAAAGTTTGTATTGATGCATGTATATATAGTTTATATATATATATATTTTTGCTACCTTTTTTGGGGCACCTGACATCTGGGGCAAGAAAAACTAAAGAAAATGGTGTTGGCTGCTTGTTTTATTCCCCTGACGACCTGACGTCATGGAAGAGGAGACAGCAACTGACGCAGGACCCAAGACTTTGGAATTCAGGCCGACTGAGGGCAACCTTCCAGCAGATTACCCAAATGTAATGACTGCAACAGTGAATACACTCTTAACATCTACATTTATGGTAAGTGTACACAACTGTACTTTACCTTTCTTCCTTGTTGTTCTCATTTCCTTACAAGGGACATATTAGTATTTATTTTACACTGGTGGGGTTCTTCCACCAGAATATGGCCTCCTACTTTGAGGTGCCCCTGACAGGTTAGGGCAAGAAAAACTGATGTAATGGCTTTAGCTACCTTACTTTATACCACTGATGACCTGACGTGAGTCCGCAAGTCTCTGGTGTTCAGTCCGGCCGATGGCTACCCTGGCAGGGATATCCCAGTTGTGATGACTCCAACAGTGAATACACTCAAACATCTATACATTTTATGGTAAGTGTACACAACTGTACTGTCCGACTCCTAGTCATTTGCGATTCTTCAAATTTCAGATAAGTGCCCCGTTGGGGTGGGAGGTTGGCATAATGGTTAAAGTGCTTACCTTAGAAACACAAGGTGCGGGGTTTGATTCTGACATGGGGTAATTGGCTAGGCTTAAAATGGTCCATAAGGGCAGTTGGCCCAGTACTAACCTATGGTGAATATTTTTTATTATTTTTGTGTTGTCTTTGGTTAGGGTTCTTGTCATCTAAAAGGGGCAATTACCAATGTGGATGACAAATTCCACAAAAGGATAGTCACCTCCAGTGCCTGTTCTGCCTAGGCCCAAACCACAACCACAAAAATTGCTCTGTGTGTGTCAAGCGTTTGTCCCAAAGACCTTAAGGAGTCGATTATCCTCTTTAGCTATCTTCCTAGAGATTCAGTGCTTAAAGCTGCTAACAAAAAGCGCTATGTAGGAATCTTCGGGGACCAAAGGCAAATCGATTGTGAAGCGGAAGGCCAGAATGTAAAGACCTGAACCTTCTACTGCACCTCTGGATACCACTATTTTTCTTGAGGCGGAGGCAAGCCTGGAGACACGCCTTGTTCACACTTCAGATCCACAGGCTGAGCCAGATGTCCAGGCTACCTTGTATCCAAGCATAAGCACGTCCACAGAGGCCGAGCAGGTATCCATTTTGAATGTCCAGGAGGAACTATGGCTTATGGTAATGGAAGGCCATAAGGGGATTCCTCAGATCCTTGTTAGGGAAGAGGTTGATTCCGACCTGATAGAATGTAGGCATACATTGGGGCCTCCCAGCCTACACAAGTCAGACTTGCATGCAAAAGAGTCAAAAATACAAACACTTGTCCCCACCAAAACAACCTGCTAGCGACTGGCAACAGTTCACTCAGGGCCTTTTCAATGCCCTTATGTCTGTTAGGCCGCCTCCAAGTTTTACATTTCCACCCACCCTGTACTGCACTTCCGCTTAAAATGAGTAGAGAAGAGGATTCCTCAGGGGAAGGAATCTCTGGCCTGCTCTTTACAGATCCCTTCCTCCCTGGATTATGCTTCCCCAGAAGAGGAATCCAGTGGAACAGATTCACCTGTGGAGGACTTTTGGAAAGACTGTAGCAAAAATGAGAGGCCATTATAAATGGGATAGTGCCCAAGTATTGAAGTACAAAAAAGTTTCTGTGAGCTACTACAGGTGGAGTTGCCTAGCCCATCTGCAATTCCTCTGTCTTGTCTGCATTTCTCAATACCTTTGCCTCAGCTTCGCAGGCACCACAGTCCCAGCCATTCACTCCCAAGTAGCCATACCAGTTTACAAATGTCCCAGAAGACTGCAGGTTTCTTTTCAGATGTCCTTCTGTGGACCCTTCTGCTGTTTCTTTGTCTTCTGACAAGCCATCAAGACTTCGGCCCTCCACTACTCTCCTACCATTAGATAAGGCTAGGAGGATTCTGGATAGAATAAGCAAAAAGGTGTCCACTTCTGCCACTCTAGCGTTTAGGGCCATTAGCTACCAAACACACATGACCAAATGCACTTTAGAGCTCATGTCCCAACTTTCACAGGTAATTGCAGACCTTCCTGACTCGGAAAATAAAACCCTGGCTGCTACTTTGCTTGGTGCATCTTCACAAGTAGCACACCACTCCATGAAATGCAGCAGAGGCGTCTGCTGGAGCAGCTGTCTCTGGATCAGTATTAAGAAAATTATGTTGGCTGAGATTCCAACCTTTACGTGAGGACATAAAAGCCAAACTTATGGGTGCTTGTTTGGACAACTATGCTTTGTTTGGTCCTGCAGCTGCTAACTTGTTCAAGTCTTTGCAGAAAAAGGGTAAGGAATTGCAAGAACTGAAACATGCCTTTGTTTCCCCAGTACCCGAGTTCCAAAGAAATTATCCTGTAGATCCTGTTTGTGCATAGGCATTCAAGTCACACACAACCCAGAACAAAAAAGTGTGACAGGAGACCCAACAGCCTACAGCCCCTCAGGTAACTCTACCATGTAAGCGTACTCTCTTTGGCTATTTCCTTCCTCTCACCCACATCCCAGTTTCCCAACACCTTCTCCTGTTCCTGTCTGCCTGAGAAAGCATAACCCAAGACTCCTGGGTCTGCTGTATTGTTCACAAAGGGTACTTTATGGTGTGTTATCACATACCCTCCTTTAGGGGCATTCTTCAACCTCCTAGGGAGCAAATACCTTTCTTCCCAGAGGTTCTAGCAGAACTAATGAGCCAACATGACCATTCAGAGTGTTCTCAAAAAACAATTATAAAAAGGATTTTATTCCAAGTTTTTCCAGGTACCCAGGAAGGAAGGTCCTTGGAGGCCCTCCTCAACCTGTCCCATCTCAATAGCTTTCTAAGGGTACCAACTTTCCACATGGTGACCCACCAGACTGTTCCCACTTATTCTGCTTCTGTCCTTCATGATTACCCTGGACATCAAAGATGCATATCTGCCCATCCCCATCCATCCCAACTACAGGAAGTTTCCTGTGTCATCATGGCATTTTCAGTTCTATGCCTTGCCCTTTGGACTTTTTGCTGGTCCAAGGGTCTTCACCAAATGCCTAGCTCCTGTGATTGCCCACTGCGGACTTCAGGGAGTACACATTTTTCCTTATCTGGATGACCACCTCCTTCCAGCTATCTCCACACACAAGTTGCAAAGGAGTATTGCCCTCACCATCTGTGATGTCCGGTATTGCCAGCTATGCCAGGAGAAATAGGGCAGTGGATGTATAACATCTGCCAGTATAGCTAGCTGGAATTTTGTAAAGAATTGTATGTCACTTGTGTAGCAAACGGTTTTCACAGGTGCTTGTGTTGAAAATGTATTTATAAAATTGTTTGTGTTTAAAAAAGTGTCAACAGTTTGTCCTGTTGTACAGAAAAGAAATACACCTGTATGTCAGACTGTATTGTAACTGTTGAAATGAATATATTGTAACAGAGGATACTGGGAGAGAAGAGATTAATCTCAGTCCAGCTAACTTTGAAGAAGAGTCTGGAATTAAATTACCTGGTTTAGGCCATAAAGATTGTATCTTACAGTTCTGATTGCAGCCAGATACAAAATGTCTATGAAAACCAGGGCTAGGAATCCTACTGTATTGTACTTAGGGGTGAACTAATTGCTACCCTGGAAGGATGGACATTTTTGAAATGTTTTTATAGCTTCCAAATGCTATAACGCATCTTAGCAAAGCTGTGTGTGTATTATAACACACACATGCTAGATTCTGGTTCAGTTTCTAATAAAGAGGATAGTGTGGGAGCCAGAAGTCAGGTGACTAGATGTATGTGATGTCATTGTGTAATCCAGCACTGAAATGATGTTTTAATACTAGATGAGACAGAAGTCTCAGGGTAGTCTTTTTTTAAAACCTGACAAAGAAGGATCACTCACCCACTTCATATTGCCTTGCTTTAAGAAGTAACCAGGGATTAATAATTATTTAGATCAGTCAGGAAAATATAGTGAGATAACCTAAGTACTGCTTTTCTGTATCTGTTTGAATCTATCCGTCTGTGATATTTTTAATATTTACTGTGATTCAGCTTCTGGTGTTTTGTGTAAATAGATATTGAGTAGTTTCATGTTCTTTTGTTTTTATTAAATATATTTAAACTTTTCATTGTGACTGGTCTTTTAGAAAATATTTTAACCTTTGAGAATGCTTATATTTGTAAGACACTGTGGCCACTCCTGAAAGCCTTGCTGCATTGGTCAAACACTATCATTTGTATTAGTATTAATTTTACTCAGTATAATTGGGTACCCTTGTAAGAGCCTTAGAGTAGCTGGCTTTAGAGTGTTCTGCTGGCAGTACTTACCTTATACTTTGGGCAGAGGGAGCCATTGCTGGTAAATCTGCGCCAGCCTTTCCCAGGTGCATGTGTGTGTTTGAAAATTAAATGCCAGTGTGTGTGTGTCGTCTTCTTGGAGTAGGGAGACAGAGCACTGGTTTCACAGAGAGGATGATGGATGATTTGGCTTCGAACACTTGGCTGAGGAATCAACTCTACAGCTGTGGTCAGTGTGGAGTGTTATTTGGGGCC
Source organism: Protopterus annectens (assembly GCF_019279795.1). Taxonomy (NCBI): domain Eukaryota; kingdom Metazoa; phylum Chordata; order Ceratodontiformes; family Protopteridae; genus Protopterus; species Protopterus annectens. Next base: position 1,340,735,672 of record NC_056737.1, read on the forward strand.
TGGTGAGGGAGACAGAAACCTAGCCCGAGGAAGGGAGTGTTTTCCCTGTGTGCTCTTAAGGGAAATTGTGCTTGCTGCAGACAGCTGCATCTGAAAATACCGTGAGCTTCTATTTTTGTTCCACGTGAACGTCCCTCGCTGATGTCAGTGGGTAAAGATTGAGGTTCCTTGATTACTGCCTCAGAGGAGGGACATCATATCAATCTTCTACAAAGTCTGGGGTTCACCATAAACTTAAAGAAATCAGTTCTCACCCCATCACAGGATCAAATTCTCTTGGGGTGCAGGATGCAGACAGATCTTATGAAGGTCCTTCTACCTCCAAAAGGTACAGGACCTCACCCTTTGCTTCAGAAACCTTCTTATTCACCACATTATAGCCAGAGAGTTTCTCAAGGTCTTGGATCTTATGGCATCCAGCATTTCCATGCTCACCTTGGCCAATCTCCACATGCGAAAATGGCAATGATGTCTAAAGTCAGTTTGGATGCAACACCAGCACCCCCTAGAATTCTGCATTCCTCTCATCCTCTCTCTGAAGAGAGAACTTCAGTGGTGGGTTCATCAAGTGTCACTCAACCTAGGACTCCCCTTACACCCAAATGCTTCTTTCCAAGAGATCTTAACAGATGCCTCAGATGTAGGCTGGGGTGCAACCTTCAGTCATCTGAAAACACAAGGGGTCTGGTCTCCCTCTCAACTGAATGCCTACTTCAGTGTAAGGGAGATGAGGGTACTGCTATCGGCCATGCAGACCTTCCATCCCCTATTGCAGCCAAGACCTCTAAAGCTGTTCGCAGACAATGACAGTTCTCTGGTATGTGAACAAATGGGGGGTGGCAAATCTTATCTATTATGCAGGCTAGCTCTTCAGGTTTGGGAGCTGGCAATAAAATTCCAGTTGGCCCTTCAGGCAGTGTACATCCCATCCTCAGAATTGTGTGGTAGATTACCTGAGCAGGTCCCAAACACAATACAAATGGATGCTTCTCAGGGATGTGTTTCTGGATATTGTCCACCAGTGGGGTATTCCTCAAACAGACCTGTTTTGCCTCCCCCCATGAACAGACAGCTTCTACAGTTTTGTGCCAGAGCGCCTTATTCTCCAGTCTAGAAAGTGGACGCCCTTTCTTTCTCTTGGAATGGGATGCTTCTATTTGCATTTCCTCCTCTTCCTCTCATTCCAAAAGTCCTGTCCAGAATCCAGCAGGACAGCCCAAAAAGTATTGCTGGTGACTCCTTTCTGGCAAAGACAGCACTGGTTCCATCTGCTCCTGCATTTAGCCAGGGGCAATCGCCACAAGTTGCCTCAGAGTGGACAGTCACACACAACACAAGGGAAACCCCTCATCCATCCTCACTTTTCGACTCTTCAGCTGACCTTGTAGGTGATAATTTACTAATTCCCTTCAGACACCTATTCTCTGAGGACGTGCTTGAATTCCTGCAGAAGGCCAGAAAACCAAATACCAGAAAATCTTATTTAGCCATATGGAAGAGATTTTCAACTGGTGTCTGAAATGAAACTAGGCCCCACTGACAGTGGAAATTCCTCTGGTTTTATCTTTGTGTGAATTGCTCAATGCTAGTTTGGCTTACTCCTCAGTGAAAGCCCATATTTCAACCATATCTGCCTATATGCCTTTATCTCCCCCTTTAGCTAGCAAATTTGAGGCTAAACAATTTTTAAAAGCATCCTACACATTAGCTCTCCTAGGAAACCTATTCTACCTTCCTGGGACCTTAACTATGTTTTGGAAAACCTTACTCTCCCACCCTTTGAGCCAGCTTCCACAGTGTCTCTATAGTACTCTTCCTGGAAAGCTGTGCTACTCCTAGCCTTAACTTCAGCCAGGCAAGTGTCTAAGCTACAGGCCGTTATGGCATCTCCACCCTTTCTGGTCTTCCATAATGACAGTGTTTCCCTGTGAGCAAACCTCTCATGATTGCTTAAGGTAGTCAATGACCAGTCTTTAAATCAGTCCAGCAGCTTACCTACCTCCCCCCAGAAGCCTCGTGAAAAGGTGCTCCATTCTTTGGATGTCCACAGACAACTTAGATTTTATTTAGACCACGCCAAAGTCGTTAAAACATCGGATAAGCTTTTTGTTTCTTACCACCCCAGGGCCCTTGAGTGGCCTACTTCCAAGCAAACTATCTCCACTTGGATTTCCAAGACTATTATCTTTTCCTACACTCACCATGGTAAGACTGTTCCTTCCTCTGTTAAGGCTCACTCCACCAGAGCTTTTGCCTCTTCTGGGGCCTTTTTTGAAGGGATTGGATCATACCTCTCAACCTGGAAACATCAAAAAGTTGGACAAGCCCCATAAAAAATAGGTAAAAATCTGTACACTGATTAATGTAAAATTTACATACATAATTATGTAACCAGTCTATTCCAGTGGAATTGTGGGATACCAACTTTCAAACGCAAACTGAAGAACAGACAACCAAAGTATGCCACCAGAGTCCCCCTGTAGTCATTCCAATGTTCCATTACCTGGCTATTTCGCCCCATTTATCATAAACACTAATGTGTGCATGCATACTGCTTTACTTCTACAATGATTTGGATTTTATTTTTACATTTTACAGCACAATGCACAAACACTAATAGATATCTGCTAAACAAAGCAATACTGTCTCACAGTGAAAATAGACTTGGCATTATAACCTCTCTGCCCTCAAAACTCTTTTATTGAAACAGCATTGAAACCCACACCACATCAAAGAAAATGCATCTGGTCAGTGGTGGATAAAGATTATCTTTGGGCTGTTTTCAAATAGGCCCCTTGCACACAAAACAAGAAACATACATGCGTTTTCTTATACACCTTCCTGACATTAAATTATATTCCTTGTATAATACAGCACACTTGTTAGACTTAAGGTAGAGCACATTTTAAATTTATTGTTTGAAAGTTTTTCCAGTAGTCAGTGAAACAAAATGCATGAACCAGTAATGACAAAACTGCCCAATTCAGAACATTTCCATAATAAAAGTCTACTTACACACACACTATATATATATATATATATATATATATATATATATATATATATATATATATATATATATATATATATATATATATATATATATATAGACACACTGACGTCCCTTTCACCAGGCTGAACAAGGAGAAGGTCACTGTAAGCTGCCTGTCGGGTGCCAGGATCCGCCACATAACACAAGCACTCGGGTCACTCCAAAGCAAGTACAAATATGACTCCGTCATTGTCCATGCTGGTGTGAATGACCTGAGACGTACCTCCCTGGATTACATGAAAAGAGACAGAGGAGCTCTCTGATCATGTGGCCCAGGCCGGTATGACCCTGACCTTGAGTAGCATCTTACCCTCACCAAGAGTGATACCACAGTATAAAGACAAAATGATCAATTTCAACAATTGGCTAAAGTATTGGTGTTACTCAAAGGGGATCCAGTGTCTGTCAGCCTGGGATGACATGCTTGACAAGCCACGTTGCTTCGCTAAGGACTGCTTGCACCTGTCACCCCTGGGTTTTCGAATACTGGCCAAGGCTTTTGCCACCCCCATAGAGCCTTTTTTAGGCAAGGCTCAAAAGACAAAAACCCACCTCCTTAGACAACACAAGGAAAAAGAAACTAATGGTAATGCTGCTCAACGCCAGAAGTCTAAACCTCAAGATGCATGCACTCGAGGCTCTCCTCAGTATGGAGAATATCGATATCTGTGCAGTAACAGAAACCTGGTTCAAGGCACCCCCAGTACTACCAGGCTATACCTCATACCATGCTTTTCGGCCCCAAAACTCGGACCGAACCACAAGAGGAGGGGGAGTATCCATATTCATCAAAGATACCCATACTTCCAGGCTAGTGGCACTGCACGAAGCATCTGAGACCATCCATGTGCAACTAACAGTGGGCAAAACTGCCTTCCAGTTTGTAGCCTGCTACAGACCACCCTCCCAAACTCAGGAACCCCACTCGGCTTTCCTGAAGACACTGGAGAATATGAAGGTCTCTCCAAACGCCATTATGTTGGGTGACTTTAACTACCCAAACATAGACTGGGAGCACTACTCAAGCCCCAACACCCTAGCCCAACGGTTCCTAGAATTTATAAACTCAAATGCTATGGAACAACTGGTCACCACTCCCACAAGAGGGGAAAACATATTGGACCTGATCATCACCAACATGGGGACTCTGTTCCATACCAGAGGTATACCCCTCATTGGTAAGATCTGACCATAAATTAATCACTATGGACATCCATATCCCGTCCCCACCCCCAGCAAAGGAAACCACGGTCAAAAACTTCTCAAAAGCAAACTTCCCACTTCTCAAAACCGAGGTGGAATCCTTCAAAGCACCAGAGCCAGTGGAAAGTACGGCCCAAACCGCAGAATCCTTTACAAACGCATTCTGTGGATACCTACAGGAATGCATGGATCGTGCTATCCCAAATAAAACCAAGACACACTCCTCCAAAGGCAGGAGACCTGTCTGGTGGACCCCAGCCGTAAATAAGCTGTACAACAGAAGGAGTAAGCTACTACATGATAGAGCAAAATCCCTGAAAGGTAAGGGAACTTTGATCAGTACTAGCAAGAAACTACATCCCTCATAAAATCGTCTAAGGCTAGCTTCGAAAGAAAAATTGCACAAGACGCTAAAGATAATCACAAGGCTTTCTTTAGTTATGTCAGAAACCTGGGTGGAAACTCCCAAATATGCTCTGAGTTAGTGCAAAATGACAAAAAATACACTGAACCCACAGACATTGCCAACATCCTGGCAGACAGGTTCAGTGCAAACCCCCCCCCCCCCCCCCAAATAAGCAAATGACTATCCCAACAGAGTGTAGCCTCCCTGACATCACAGATGCACAGGTGAGAGCTGCCCTCTCCAAAGCAAAAAACACAGCATCAGTGGGACCGGACAGTGTCCTGGGCTGCGTTTTACATGAGCTCCAAGAAGAACTGAACCCTCACTTAAAATCACTGTTCAGTCTCAGCCTTACAACAGGATATGTACCCAAAGAATGGCGTACAGCAACAGTGGTCCCACTCCATAAAGGTGGTGCCACAACGAACCCAGGAAACTATTGCCCTATAAGCCTAACTAGCCTGGTCTGCAAAGCTATGGAGCATATCATCATGGAACTCATAAACAAAGACAGTGGGAACCTCCAAACACTGGATCCTACCCAATTTGGCTTTAAGGGCAGATCTTGCCTCTTGAACCTGGTCAATTTCTTTGAAACAGTCACCAAGGCCATAGACGAAGGGAAGGTAGTCCACACAGCCTACCTTGACCTTGCAAAAGCCTTCAACACAGTACCCCACTCGGGCATCATAAATAAGCTCACCAGCTTAAATATCAACCCCTGTGTCACAAGATGGGTTGCAAACTGGCTTGGGGGTAGAACCCAAATGGTCAGAATTGCAGGTGCCATGTCAAGACTCTAAACCAGTTACAAGTGGCGTCCCACAAGGCTCAGTCCTGGGACCTCTCTTGTTCGGTATATATTTCTCTGAGGTACAGGCTAACACAGGAGGACTGTGGCTGACAAAGTTTGCAGATGACTGCAAACTGGTGACCATAATCGACTCGCCGGCTGACACAAGCATCCTCCAAAAAGGTCTCAGAGTCGGATAACTGGTGCCAGAGCCATGACCTAAAGCTAAATGCCAAAAAGTGCATAGTCATCCCCTTTGGGAAAAACAAAGTGCCCACAAATTACCACATAGGTGGTAATCCATTAAGTACGGAAGAAATAATTGGGGATTTGGGGACCCAAGTAGATTGCATTCTCTCCTTTGACAATCACATTGCCAAAATGGTTAGAAAGACATTCTATATACCCACCTTTTCACAAAGGGGTTCACATCTAGATCAAAAGAGGTCATTGTGCCCCTCTACTCATCACGCCCATAATTGAATACAATGACCCGTTTGGGATGTACCTTACCCGACACCTGCTACAACTAGAAAGACCCCAAAAGTACCTCACCAAGAGTATCAAGGGACTCAAACAGATGTCCTACGCAGTTAGGCTAAAGAAACTCCAGCTCTACTCAGTTGCTTACTGCCTACTCTGAGGCGATCTGTGCCTGACGTATAAAGCCATGTCCAACCCAGAATTAATGGACATGCTCCACCTCAAGAAATCCAAATCCATCAGAACTACACGCTCCAGTGACTTAAACCTCAGCATAGAAATAAATAGAACATGCTGGAGGGACAGATTCATATCCCTGAGGCTCCCCTCACTCTGGAACAAAATCCCAATCCATGTCAGACAGAGCCCCTCAATGACCCTCTTCAAGAAGAATCTTGACGTTTGGATGGGAGATTGTAAATTTACCCCTGGGAATCTCTTCTGTGTCACTGCTAGACAGAGGCACGGTAGACTTACCTTAAATGGGCTTTCTTCTGTGACCTACTATACAGAGGCACAGTCAACTAATCTAAGAAGGGTGGCGAAAGCCAAACACACACTGGCTAGGCTTGTAAATGCCCTAGGGCAGATAGCCTAGTATCACCCTATGAACCTATATATGTATGTATACAACAGTAGTGTAAAGCCATAGGCATCTTGCACAGCTTCTCGTACTTATTTTCAATTTCAGTTTTTGTTTTTTTTTTTTGGGGGGGGGGGCAAAAAGCCAAAAAAACAGTGACACATTTTAAACATTGCTTGTATAATTTTGGAAGGTTGTTTGGAAAAATGTTGCGTTACCACCATGCATTTCACTGCCAAGTCCTTGAACCCAGGAACCCTGTGCACTACAGTCAGAGCAACATACCACTATGCCAAATCAGCAGTTTCCTGAAAGAAGATAGGAAGACTGAAACTAAAATGGCTATCATTGTGAACTTGGTTCTCACTTCTCACCATAGCTCTCAACCTCTTAGCACAATAAACCCTGACAAAGCCATTAATGGGGGAATACAGAATTCAGTTTTCACTTTTCACCATAGCTCTCAACGTCTTTGCACAAAAAACCTTGACAAAGTCAATAATGGGGAATACAGCCCCAAAATAGGGACAAATTTCAAATACTGATCTTATAAACTTGGAAAATTGCTAGAATAAAAGATTTTGTTATAATTTATTTTCTGAAATATGAAGTCTGATTCAAATGCCTGTCATTATTTAGTGAATTAAGTCCTTCAGTGATTTGCCACAAAAATCCTGAAAACCACAGATTTAATGAGGAACAGAACCAAAATATGAGGCATAAACTCACAAATGGTGGTGGTTAGGGACTTTAGGCTCTTTTTACCTGTACCCAAGGTACAGGGTTTGAGCCTGAGTACCTCTGCCACCTGGTGTATTCCCTTGGGGGGGGATTTGCACACAGACAGACACACAGACTAGAAAAGCAATGCAGAACAAATACCGCAGCAGTCCTGAAACGAGTCCGTTCACTTGCAGAACAAGAACAGATACCTTAAAATCAAACTCCGTTCACTTTGGGATAACTAATTGCAGAACAAATACCTTATCTGTTCAGAAGCAGCTTTTCACTTGCAGAGCAAGAACAGATACCATTCAGAACCAGCTCAAACTCTGTTCACTAAAAAGTTGGACTCTTGCAGCAGCCATTTGCTATGAAAATAACTCCGTTTACTAGAAAGCTGGATGGCTAGATGCTGTTTTCTTTCCGCCCGCAGAATCATTCATTCATTCATTCATTCAAACAGTAGCAGCCAGCCAGAAATGCATGCATGTGAGCCCTTAAGCTCAGTTCTGACAGGCTGGCGGAGCTGACTTCATTTCGCACGTAATGACATTAGCTCAAAAAGGAAAAAACAAAATTAAAAAAAAAAATAGCTGGGAAAAAATCTGAAGTGAACAGGTGTCACTCAGGAATCGTGGCACCCCATTATTTGGACCCCCAAACTCTGTAAAAAAAAACAAGTAATTCTGTACGGTTGGGAGATATGGATTGGATACTAATTCAATTCTTGATTCAGTTACATGGACCTCAGTCCATACTTTCACAAAACACTACAAATTATATATAATCTCTAATTCTGGGGCAGAGACTGCCAGATCCATACCCTAGAACTTCCTGGAAAGCTCCCCGGCTGCACCTTCCTCCCTTACTTCATGAGCTTTGGTATTCTCCCACGTGTAATGAATATTGCAACAGATGAAAGGAGGACATAGAATAGTTGTGTAAAATCTTACCATAACAGTAGATGTCCTTCTATTCACTGTTGTAGTATTCCTATCCCTCCCTCCTTCCCCCAGCCTTGCTTCTTCTTGGATGTTTCTTGCCCTACTTCCTTAGGCCGGTGTTCCTCCTGGGGCTGTCATTTCTGAGGGTGAAGCGTGCATACGTCGCATTCATAGCCAACTTGCGATTGCAGCTTACATGCAACATACCATGCACCCTACAGTAGTAAAAGTCTTTTATATACTGACCGTCTGGTCACCTACAGTGAGGAATTCTTTCATGTAATGAATACTGCAACAGTGAAGAGAGGGACACTTATTATAGTAAGATTTTACATAACTGTACGTTATGGTAAGTTCAACTTGCACAACTTTACTATGTCCTACTGATCACAGTTGCAATATTCCATGCCACCTTCCAACCCCTCTGCTCTTTCTCATCTCCATCTTCAGTTCTCTCTCTCTCTGTAGCCTTTGCTGTCTTACATGGGTATGGGAGAGTTTTCTTACTAATTCAAGCTACACCCCTCCTAGCTGACCAGTATTGTCACTCAGTAGTCTTTATGGGATCCACGCTCATGTATGTCCACCTTTATACCCTCAAGTATAAAGCTCATAGAGCTGAGGTCATATGTCTGACGTACAACCTAGGGAAGCTAAAGCTTTGATACCCCAGCCAAATGTCTGCGTTGACAACCCATTTGTCAGGAATACTGCATCATTGACCAGCAGGACATCTACTGTTTTAATAAGTTCTTAGAGAATTGTACTATATATATATATATATATATATATATATATATATATATATATATATATATATATATATATATAATATGGCTGTAGATATAGCTATAGATATATTTATATTTGTGTGTGTATTTATATATTTATGTATATATGTATGTGTGTGCATGTGTGTGTGTATATATATATATATATATATATATATATATATATATATATATATATATATATATATATACACACTCATATACACACAAAATTATAGATCGCTCTCTTCCTCTGTACGTGTGTGTGTGTGTGTGTGTGTGTGTGTGTGTGTGTGTGTGTGTATATATATATATATATATATATATATATATATATATATATATATATGTATATATATATATCTGCGTGTGTTTGTGTACTCATGCAGTGTAAACATTTGCAGTTATGATTATATAATGTCATTTCCTTGGACAGAATATTGCTGATAGCCCAGATAAGCATGGTTTGGCTTATAATACAGCCTCTGACTTTTTCTTTGAACTTGGTAACATTTACCCAAAGTTTGGAGTTTATGAATATTCCCGCAGATAAAAATTCTTGGTGGACCAGAACATTTCAGCGGCACTACTGGGACTGACCCACACTTCATTACTCAGATGAGCTGTTAAAGGACATTTCAGTATCCCATCTCTGATCCAAAAGGGAGAGATGATTTAATTCAGTTCTGAACCTTATCACTTCATTCAGCATATTTGATGCTTTCAGTTTTTGATGATGGCCTGGCCTGGATAGCATTATTGAAAGTGCTGGATCCTTTTGTTATTCAAGTGTCTGAAGTCCATGCAGAAGATTCTGCTTGTTTGCACCGTTAGGGCATCACTTGCAGTACAAAATGTTGCTATCTGAGCTTTATTCAGAACACAGTGTCTTCAGCAAGGTGTTTGGGTCAGGTTTCTTCTAACCCTGTCCAGGGGCTCCATGTAGGTAACTGTCCATTCTGCACTGCTTTGGATGTAGTCCCTGAGGTTGAAAGTAGGTAAAAAAAAACATCCTTAGCTTTGAGTAAATCATTTATCTGGATGGAGTTGGGCACACACCACTTTTGAGTTTTTCTGCCTCTGGATGGGGCCTAGGAGGTCATAGCCTTGGCATCCTGGGCTAGGATTCCATGTTAAACCAACCCCAACTCCACTGCGTCTTCTGGGCTCATTCATGGTCAGTATCTTCCTGGTACTGTTTGAGCTTGTGAAGTTGCTGTTTACTATGAAATATCCATGGTTTCATTGCCACCATATGATCACAGACATAGTTTTGGTGTTTTAACATCTATTGCCCAGCCCTGGAATGTAGACAGTCCACACCAATCTTGTAGTGGAGTTGTTTTTTCCTTTTCTGTAGTGAAATCCATCACAGGTTCTGACAGTGAGGCCTTGGCTTGTAGATTAGGAAGCAGAGAGAGTATTCCCTGCTATGGGAATGGGGTTGTACATCAGCCATTTGGAGTTTAGGGCAGTGTTTCTGAACCTGAAAGTCTTGGAGAAACAGCTACTTTTTAGGCATGCCGTCATACAGTCAGACAAGCCTGTCTGAGCTGTGGTACCTAAACAAAAATTGCCATGTGAACACCTCCAAAGGATGTAACTGAGTTTCCAGTCCTCTTCCGTAGTTTGATTCAGAGGCAATATCACGTCATGGTCTCCCAAAAGTGGAGCAGTCTGAAGATGAAACTGTGCCCACTTCTTATTTTGTAGGAGTGGAGGAGGTAGACCTATGTATTTTCTCTTCCTATTTCTAAGTTACCTGTGCCTTACCACACTTTTTTCCAGGTCTATGTCTCGTTATTTCAAGAAAGAAACAGAAAAACTAATTTTGTTGGCTTGTAAGCCATAAAGGGCGTGGCATCAGGTTTTGAAGTTTCTAGTAGTGCAGGAAGTACTCTTAATGCTAACTAGGGATGTTTCCCATGGCTGGAGGAGTAAAAACTTAAATATTATTCTTTGGCTTCTCATTTAGACACCTTCACTCTGCTGGATTTGTCAGTAGTGATCTCTAAAATGTTGAAACTACTAGGTGTCCCACTTAGTAGGTTTATTCCTCCAACTAGAATTGGTTCTCAATTTTGTTAGATTGGTACTCTGTACTACCCTTACTTTACAGGCTGCTGGAGATACCTTTAAATTTTCTTTCCTGGCTTCTTTTTTCCCCGTGGATGCTGATCTTTGAGCCTCTTCCCAAATGTTTGGACCCGTTTCCAGTCATGCTTTCTTGCTGACTGTTCCTAGCATAGAAGTGGGAATGTTTATATGGAGTTGCCCTCCCCGACATCCTAGCCATGTGGTTATGTTATAGGCTGTATCCCACTTCCCAGGGTTGTGAAGCAGGTGAACTGCGTAATTGCAGGGGCCTGTGAAGACTACTGCTCAAGTGTTTTCATGACTGAACATCTACCTCCAGGCCATCCTTTGTTTTGCCTCTTTCAAGGCATTGGACAGTTCCTGGATTGGGGTTCCCCCAGTTGTTTCAACTTGGGCTCGTGTTCT